>NC_133664.1:188913274-189015578 GCF_037893015.1 Macrotis lagotis | reverse complement strand
CCTCTCCTCCAATCTCCATGCTTCACCTGAGTCCTGTATCTGAAGATCAAACCTTCTGTTCTGCTCTAGCCATTCCAACAGGAACATTTGAAATTCCCCTGGTTCATTAAATGTCCATCTTTTTCCCCTGAGAAGAGGCTTCAGTTGCGGATAGTGGATTCTTGGCTGCATTCTAAGCTCTTTTGCCTTCAGGTATATTATATTCCAAGTCCTACTAGCTTCCAATGTAGTTGCTGCTAAGTCCTGTGTGATCCTGACTGCAGCTCCATGATATTTGAACTGTGTCCTTCTGGCTGCTTGTAATATTTTCTCTTTGACTTGGGAATTCAGGAATTTGGCTATAATATTCCTAGGGGTTTTATCGAATAATAGAGTGGATTAAAAACCAGAATTCTACAATATGCTGCTTACAAGAAACTCATTTGAAGCAGAGATACATATAGAGTAAAGGTAAAAGGTTGGAGCAATATATTTTGCTTCAGCTGTGAAAAAAGCAGGGGTTGCAATCCTTATCTCAGACAAAGTGGCTGCAAAAATAGACATCGTTAAATGAGATAAGGAAGAAAACTATATCCTCCTAAAAGATACCATAGACAATAAAGTAATTTCAATACTAAACAATATGTACCCAATGGTATAGCATCCAAATTCTTAGTGGAGAAGTTGAAGGAGCTACAGGAAGACCGAGATGGCATGATTCTACTAGTGGGAGACCTCAATCTCCCATCCTCAGATTTAGCTAATCATAAAATAAACTAGAAGGAAGTTAAGGAGGTAAATAGATTGTTAGAAAACTTAGGTATGATAGACTTATGGAGGAAATTGAATGGGGATAGAAAGGATTATACTTTTTTCCCTGTAGTATATGGCACTTACACAAAAATTGAACATGTGCTAGGGCATAAAAACCTAATGATCAATTGTAGAAAGGCAGAAATAGTGAATACATCTTTCTCAGATCATAATGCAATAAAAATCATATACAATATTGCGCCAGGGAGATATAGACCCAAAACTAATTGTAAACTAAATAACCTAATTTTAAAGAATGAGTGGATCAAACAACAAATTATAGAAAGAATAAATTATTTTATCCTAGATAATGACAATATTGAAACAACATACCAAAACCTATGGGATACACTCAAGGCAGCTGTCAAGGGATATATTATATCTTTAAATGCTTACATGAATAATTTAGAGAAAGAGGAAATCAATGTAAATATGCAACTAAAAAAGATTAGAGAAAGAGCAAATTAACCCCCCCATTAAATACCAAATTAGAAATTCTAAAAATTAAAGGCAAAATTAATAAAATAAAAGCAAGCAAACTATTGATCTAATAAATAAAACCAAGAGTTGGTTTTATGAAAAATCCAATAAAATTGATAAACCTCTGGTCAATTTGATTAAAAAAAGAAAGAAGAAAACCAATTGCTAATATCATAAATCATAAAGGTGAACTTACCACCAATGAGGAGGAAACTAAAGTAATAATTCAGAATTATTTTGCCCAACTCTATGCCAATAAATTTGACAATCTAAGTGATATGGACAAATATTTACAAAAATACAAGTTGCCCAGATTAAATGAAGAGGAAAATAATTATGTAACTAACCCTATCTCAGAAAAAGAAATTCAACAAGTCATTATTGAACTCCCTAAGAAAAAATTTACAGGGAGAGATGAATTCACAAGTGAATTTTTTCAAGCATTTTAGGAACAATTGGTTCCAATTCTATATAAACTCTTTGAAAAAAATAGGTGAAGATGGAACACTGCTTAACTCTTTCTATGACACCCGTATGGTGCTTACACCTAAACCAGGAAGAGTTAAAACAGAGAAAGAAAATTATAGACCTATCTCCCTGCTGAATATCGATGCAAAAATCTTAAATAAAATCTTAACAAAATGATTCCAAAACTATCACTTGGATAATACGTTATGATCAAGTAGGATGTATCCCAGGAATGCGGGGTTGGTTCAGTATTAGGAAAACTGTTAGTATAGTTAATTATATAAATAACAAACCTATCAGAAATAATATGATTATATCAATAGATGATTTTTTGATGATAGATGTTTTTTGATAAAAACTAGCACCCATTCCTACTATAAACACTAGAGAGTGTAGGAATAAATGGACTGTTCCTTAGAATAAGAAAGCAGTATCTATCCAAAACCATCAACAAGCATTATATTCAATGGGGAGAGGCTAGAGGCATTCCCAATAAGATCAGGGGTGACACATGGATGCCCATTATCACTACTACTATTCAGTATTGCATTAGAAATGTTAGCTTCAGCCAATAAGAGAAAAAAAGAAATTGAAGGAATTAGAATTGGGATGGAAGAGACAAAACTCTCACTCTTTGTAGATGACATGATGGTATACCTAGAGAATCCCCAAAAAATCATCTAAAAAACTACTAGAAATAATTAGCAACTTTAACAAAGTCATAGGATATAAAATAAACTCTCATAAATCCTCAACATTTCTGTATATGAATAGCAAGATACAGCAGAAAGAGCTAGAAAATGAAATCCCATTCAAAGAAAACCTCAGACAATATAAAATACCTGGGAGTCTACCTGCCAAGGCAGACCTAAAAACTTTTTGAAAACAATTACAAAACACTTCTCACACAAATAAAATCAGATTTAAAGAACCAGGGAAACATCAAATGCTCATGGATAGGTTGAGCTAATATAATAAAAATGACAATTCTAACAAAACTAAACTACTTGTTTAAACTAAACTACCAATCACAATTCCAAAAAATTATTTTAAGGAGTTAGAAAAAATTGTAAGTAAATTCATACAGAGAAATAAAAAGTCAAGGATTTCCAGGGATTCAGTGAAACAAAAGTGCAAAAGAAGGTAGTTTAGCCTTACCAGATCTAAAATTATATTATAAAGCATCACTTATCAAAACCGTCTGGTATTGGCTAAGAAATACAGTGGTGGATCAGTGAAATAGACTAGGTACAATAGCAGGAAATGATTATAGTAATCTGCTGTTTGTTAAACCCAAAGCATCCAGCTAGTGGGATAATAACTCTCTCTTTGATAAAAAAGTGTTGGGAAAATTGAAAGTTAGTATGGAAGAAACGTGGATTAGACCAACACCTCATACCCTATACCAAGATAAGATCAAAATAGGTACAGGGTCTAGAGATAAACCACAATATTATAAGCAAACTAGGAGATAAAGGAATAGTTTACCTGAAGATCTATGGAAAGGAAAGCAGTTTATGACCGGGAGAGATGGAGAACATCATTAAAAATAATTTTGATTATGTTAAATTAAAAAGCTTTTGCATGGGCAAAATCATTGTAGCCATGATAAAAATAAATATAGTAAATTGGGAAACAATTTTTACAATTAGAATTTCTGACAAAGGACTCATTTCAAAAATATCCAGAGAACTGAGTCAAATTTTCAAAAAAACAAACCATTCCCAATTGACAAATGGTCAAAGGATATGCAAAGCAATTTACAGATGAAGAAATCAAAGTGATCCATTGTCATATGAAAAATTTCTCTAAATCACCACTTATTAGAGAAATATAAATTAAAGCATCTCTGAGATACCACCTCACACCTCTCAGACTGGCCAATATGATCAGAAAGGACAATGATCAATGTTGGAAGGGATGTGGGAAATCTGGGACACTAATACATTGTTGGTGGAGCTGTGACCTCATCTAGCCTTTCTGGAGAGGAATTTGGGATTATGCCCAAAGGGCAACAAAAATGTGCATACCTTTCGATCCAGCAATGCCACTACTGGGTTTTTACTCTGAAGAGATTATGAAAAAGGGTAAAAACATCACTTGTACAAAAAATATTCATAGCAACCCTGTTTGTGGTGACAAAAAATTGGAAATTAAGTGAATATCCTTCAATTGGGGAATGACTTAAACTGTGGTATATGTATGTCATGGAACACTATTGTTCTATTAGAAACCAGGAGGGATGGGAATTCAGGGAAGCATGGAAGGATTTGCATGAACTGATGCTGAGTGAGATGAGCAGAACTAGAAAAATATTGTAAACCTTTACAGCTACATGGGGGTGATGATCAACTTTGATGGACTTGCTCATTCCATCAGTGCAACAATCAGGGACAATTTTGGGCTATCTATGATGGAGAATACCATATGTATCCAGAGAAAGAATTGTGGAGTTTGAACAAGGCCAAAGACTATTACCTTCAATTTTAGAAAAAAAGGTATTATGTAATTTTGCTATTTCTTATACTTTATTTTTCTTTCTTAAGGATATGATTTCTCTCTCTTGTCCATTCAGCTTGGATCAATGTATACCATGGAAGCAGTGTAATGACTAGCAGACTACCTTCTATGGGGGAAATAAAATCTTTCTTAAAGAAAAAAAAGATTGCATTTGCTCTGTTTAGTTCTCTTGAAGGTGAAATCAGAGATAATGGCTATAAATTTCAAACAAACAAACAAAAAAGGTAAATCAAAAAATTAGTTCTTATGTAAGCATAACTTCCTAACAATTAAGAGTTTTATGAAAGTGAATGAACTATCTTTAGAGGTAATGACCAGGGAAGTCTTCATGAAAAAAGTTGATGCTAATTTATGGGGTAATTAAAGTCAGGCTTTCTCTCATGTATTGATTGAATTAACTAGTTGATTCCCAAGGTCTCTTCTAACTCTGGAATTCTGAATTTGTTATTCTCTTAGTATTAGATGACTTTTAAGGTCCCTTCTAGTTCTAGGTCTGTGTAGGCTCCTATTATCATCCTTCACACTATTCCTTTCTCCTTCTCAGATCACATTCCTTTTCATATTCTTGGGTTTTTTCTTTTTTCTTGAAATTTTATTAAATTTTTCCAATTACATGCAAAGGAAATTTTCAGCCTTCATTCATTTGCAAGTTTATGAGTTCCCAATTTTTCTACCACACTTCTTTACCTGCTTCTTCCCCTCTTCCCATGGTAGGAACAATCATTCTTGAAGTTTCATATGCATATCACTATTCTCAATCTTACCTTGCCCAGCTCAGATAAGAGTTTGGTTCAAGAGCTCTCACCTATTCCTCCTGCTTAATCTCTTCTCTATTTGAAATAACTTTTATCTTTATTGCCTCATATCAAGAAATACTAGTTTCCTTTTGGTTCTCTCTCTCTCTCTCTCTCTCTCTCTCTCTCTCTCTCTCTCTCTCTCTCTCTCTCTCTCTCTTCTTTAGGTCTTTTATTTCTATTTGAACTCCATCAATGAAATCAGTGACTCAGATGAATAATCTTTTAAATGACATTCAGATGAGGTTGGAATTATAAAGGAAAATGATTTTTATCTTCTCTTAGATGCAAAAATATAAGTTATATAGACTTGATCACCTTTAAGTTTGCTGAGGTTAACCATCAGAGAAGCTCTTACTCAAAGCTATTTTTATTTATTTATTTTTTTAGGAGGAATCACTAAAAGTCAGTGAGCTTTTTGAAACCCCATTTTTTCTTGTGAAATTATGTTCAACTCTGTAATATATTATTTGAAACTTGTGTAAGTGTGTGTGTGTGTGTGTGTGTGTGTGTGTATGTGTGTGTGTATGTATATCTGACTGTCTGTCTGATGAAGGTGATTTCCCTTGCTACTCAATATTATATATTTTTTAGTATTTTCTCATAATTTTTCAATCATCTAGATATGCAAATCTATAGTCATTCTTAACTCTTCTTTTCCCTACATTTCTCATTACATCTTGCCTGAACTATCACAATAGTCTTCTCATTGGTCTTCCTGCTTATTCTTCCCCTCTTTCCAATTCAGCTTTTACACAGTTGTCAAGTTTAGATTATGAAATCACAAGTCAGATGACATCATAGCCATGTTCAAGAAACTTCATTAATGATACTGAAAGTGGATATTTTAGTTTTTCTCTGCTACTTGGGATGGTCTTTGTGACAACTTTCAGATTAAATGGGTGACCCAATTTCTTGCTTATTTATCTTCTTTCTTTTCTCTTTTTTATAACTAAATGATGAATGTATATATATATATATATATATATATATATATATATATATATATACATACCAGGATTCAATTGAGATAAAACAAGATATTCTTATATCTTAAATTTTCAATAAAAATAATTCCATCCAGGTCACCTTTTCTGAACTCATTAGCAGCTTTTCTTATTTCCTATCTATTTACGTTTAGATTCCTAACCTTTCTAATATCTAGATATTTCACTCAGAGAACAGATTATCGACCAGTTATTTATTCCCTTGCCCTTTGGTGTCTTTTCCTCAAGGGGATATCTTTTTGATTGCTTGTTCACTTTGTGAATATCTCCTTTTTGGCCCTATATCTAAAAAAAGGATTATTCTGGACCCTCCTATTCACTTGAGGATGGATCTCTGACCCTTTGCCCTTATTTGCATTATTTTGAAGATTAGTGATGTTGTTGAGTTGTTTCAGTCAAAACTCTTTGGAGTTTTCTTGGCAAAGATACTGAAGTGAATTGCCATTTCTTTCTCCAGTTTATTTTATAGATAAGGAAACTGGCAAGCAGGATCAAGTAACTTACCCAGGGCCACCAGCTAGTAGGTGTTGAGACTAGATTTGAACTCAGGAAGGTGAATCTTCCTGACTTCAGTCCTGGTATTCTAGCTACTGAGTCACCCAACTGTCCCATCCCACTGGTGTCCTATTAATTTACTTGATCTTTTCAGTTCACTGATCAGTTATATCATATATGTTTTACCATAGTAAATAGGATTTCCCCTCTTCCCTTCTATATTTATTAACTATTGTCACATATTTGTTGGATCAGTGATTTCTTTAGTGTGGTGATTTCTCTATAGAGAGAGGTAGGGATTATAACCCATTGATATCTTTTTATTTTATTTTATTTTTATTTATTTTTATTTTTTTTGAGATCTTACTGTTCTGTGTGATTCTTTTTTTCCCAAAGATTTTATTTATTTTGAGTTTCACAACTTCTCCCCAATCCTGCTTTTCTGTGTGATTCTTATCTATATATTTTCATAATTTTACTCAGTAGGTTGGAGGATTTCCCATGACTGTTTTTTTTAAATTTGACTCAGTTCTCTTTATATTGTAGCAATGAGTCCTCTGTCAGAAACACTAGTCATAAAAATTGTTTCCCAATTTACTACATTTCTTTTGATCTTGGTAACAGTGGTTTTGTGTTGTTCTTGTATGATCCATCTTACTACATGACTGTCTCAATTTTCTTTAAGGTCCATTGCAATTTTGAATACTGCCCAGCTGTACACAGATAAGCATGTGTGTAGGTGGGATGATGGTTGGGGTGTGTGTTTGTGTGTGTGTGTGTGTGTGTGTGTGTGTGCACGTGCGCGCACATGTGTGTGTGTGTGTGTGTGTGTGTGTGTGTGTGCATATGAGACAGAGACAAAGAAAGACAGAAACAGAGAGAGAAAAACTGAAAGTTTGAGACAGAAAGTCAAGACAGGGTAGAGAGAGAGAGAGAGTGATAGCAAGAGACATAGGTGATGTGATAGCACAGTAAATTGAAGGAGAATGTAAAATGTGGTAAGGGCACACCTAGCTATGATTAGTCCTTTCCACCATGGAATTTACTCCATGGCTATACATCGTTTGTCCTATAACTCAGTCCTGATTCTACTTGATCAAACTGATACTTTTGCTCCTTCCTTGAATGGGAAGTTTCCTTTTGGAGCTATTTCAGGCAATTTTAGCCAGAACCATTTAACTGTTCTAGCTAAACTACCTTCTAGGCTAGATGATGGTCTTTCATTTCAACAGAGCATTCTCTTAACCCTTTGTATCCTTTGCCACTTTGAACTGCCACCTTTCCATTTTTTATTCTCAAGACTAATATAATCATGAATAATGTAAAATAGTGCTTAACATATAACAGGCACTTAACAAATATTGAGTTTTTTTTCTTTTAATGTTTTACTCTTACTTAATTACATCTTAAAACAATTTTTAATATATTTTAAAATTCTATACCTCCCTCTATTCTTTTTTCCCCTTGCTGAGACAGTAAGCAGTTCAATATAGTTCATACATGTACAGTCATGTAAAACATTTCCATAATAGTAAGTTTGCTTAAGAAGACTCCAATTAAAAAAAAAGGAATGAAAGAAAGTGAAAAATAGCAAGACAATCCCAAAGGACCATTGATGAAGAATACTATCTGCCTCCAGGAAAACAACTGATACTGTCTGAATTCAGCTTGAAGCATACTTATTGTATTTGACTGAATAACAGAATACTGCTAACACTTGCTTGAGGTGGCATTTGGTTACATCATTGCCACAGAAAATTTAGCCACTCCAGCTTTAAAAAAAGTAATTAAGGAAAGTCAGATCCCAGCCTTGGGGAAGACTTGGCCTAATTCCTAACAACCTGCCCACACTTCTAGCATGCAACTGATAGGGCAGATAGTTTCTGATAGGGCAAGACCCAGATTTCTATAATGTTGACTCTCCTAACTGGAAAACCCCAGGAAAAAACAAAGCTGCTTTTTGAGCTTAGATTTAGTATTCTTAGGATATCCAATTGCCTAATTGAAAAAATAGAATCATCTCCAAATGGGTTTGAAATTTGTCTGATAGATGCCATATTGACAAAATGAAGACTAGAACTAAATAAATTATCATCTATTGACATTAAATATGTAAATATTATATTTTTCACAATTATCATAAAATTACTTCTTTGCTCAGTCATGGTTGTCTCTCATCAACCATTCAGAAATCTTCTAACCTCTGTACTCAAGAATTGATTCATGTGTTCAATTCATGGTAATTATGTAAATTTTTAAAAAAGAAATGTGGTGTGCTCTTGAAGTTATAGTTTGCAGCACACTAGGACTAATATTGTATAATCTTTTCTTTTGTATTTTATTAATGAAGGATAATTATTTTTTGTTCATCAGAGCAGGATAGGACTCAAAATTGAAAGATTAGTTCTCAGACAATTGTCTTTTATAAGAGGAAAAAGGAAACAAAACTGTTCATTTAATTTTTCTTTACTTTCTTTTGTATTAAAAATTCAATTTATTACAAATAGTACAGTAGGGAAGCCTGTATAATTTTCATTTTTTAAATTTGCAAACTCAGTGGTGCTTGTAAGGAAACAGTGGTTTTGCTTCCCAGGAAGAGTTTAATAATAGGGTACTATGGTGAGGTTTCCTATTCCTAACAATATTATATTACTTAAAAAAATATACTTCAGAATACCTACCAGTGCACTTTGGAATGCTGCATGATTAACTACAATTAAACAATGCTAGTTTGAGCATATATTTCTTCTTTAAAAATCCTAATCATTTTTATATCAGAACCAGTGAGCTTAGCAATAAGAATTTGAGTGAGTCACTGGGGAATCTAAGGTTGATGATTTTGAAATTTGAAATAGAATCTAATGTGAATGGAAAATAAAGGTAATAGATTATAATGGCGACTTCAAAGTCTTTCTCAGGGTTACTACATTTTCTCTAAGGTTCTATGACAGTTTTCAAAAGTTGACAACTGGCAACTTTATCAATTTAGTAGAAACAAAAGGTATCAAAGTAATTGTTTTATATTATGTAAACCAAAATAATTGATTGAAACTTTTGACTTTCCAGTTGATTATTTTGATGTATTATAAGCATTTATGTCATTAGTAAAAATCGGCAAACTTCTCTTCCAAACATAAAGGTTTTCATTTCTTCTTTTGTTCATTCATTTGTTCATTAACTTTATCTAAAATTTTGGTCAAAGGTGTAGACCAACATATATGTGTATGTGCACAGATGTGCATATATACATACATGTATAAAATTTATATACATATATAAATTTAATACAAAAATACATGAGATAGTTTTGGAGGTATCAGAATCCAGTAGTAACTGATGATGGGATCCAAAAAGACTATTTATAGGAGGTTAACACTTGAGGTGAATTTTGAAGTAAACTAAATAGTTTAACAAAAATTTCAGGTGTAGGTGACAACCTATGGAAAGACAGGAAAGCAAAAAAAGTAGTGTCATTAATGAGGAACAGGATGAAGGACAATTTGGTTGGAATATGGAATGTATAAAGAAGAGAAAGCTAAAAGCACTTGGAAAGCTAGACTGGAGTCAAATTGGGGAAGACTTTAAGTTCTAGAGAAGATTGTATTTAATTCTATAAGTAATACAACAGTGGTAGAGGAATATTAATTTGTTAGTTGTTCAGAAGATAGAATAGTAGGGGGAAAGACTGAAGGCAGGGACATCATATACCAGGCTATTTAAATAGTTTAGGTGTAAAGCAATGAGAACTTGAAATAGTTGAAATATTTCTCATATGAGAAGAGAGAAGGCTAGATACCAGAAATATTTTAGAGGTTTAGTTATCAAGACTTGGCAATTGATTAGACATGAAGCATGATGGAAAAGGAAGTCTTGATAATGCTTCTATGATTGTGAATGTGAAAGGATGGTGCTGTTTGACACAAGAAAGTTAGGAAGAAAAGTAGTGGTTTTTTTTGGAAAATATAATGAAATCTATCTTGGAAACGCTGTGTTTGAGATGTCTATATGATATCCAATTGGAAATATCTAATCATGGAGAAATAATAACTAGATGTATATATCTGAAACTCATATGTAAAGAGAAGAAAATTTAAAACAGAAGAGTTGATGAGATCATTGAGTGGGACAGAGAAAAAAAGATAACTCAGTAGGAAGTTTACAATTAAAAAGTAACACGTGGATGATGATCTATCAAAGAACCGGAGGAATGGCCTGGCAGATGGAAGAAGGAAAAAGTGTTATGACATGAAATAATGTCGTGAACATTCAAAGAGGAGCCATTATCAGGAGGTAGACCTGATCAAGTCTCAGAGGCTGCAAAGAGATGAGAAAAAAATAAGAACTGAGAAAAGACTGGAGAAAAGATTGAAATTAAATGGCAATTAAGATCCCAATAAATAACTTACAAGAAAGAGTGATGTAGTCAGGTTGCAAAGTATTGGGAAGTACCTGAGAAGAGTAGAAACTGAGGCAATGACTGTTGATTGCCTTTTTCCACCAGACTGTGAAAGAGAAGGGAGCTGGAGGAAAATTGCTTGAGTGGATGATAGGGTCAGGTGAAGAACTTTTAGTGTAGTGTATCTATTATAGGTCTTCTAAAAGGACTGACTCACAGAACAAGAGGGATTTTTAAAAATTTCTGAGGGATTTCAGACTTTATCAGAGGGTAACCCACCCACTGTATTTTTTACTTTGACATTGAAGGAATCTTGTGGGGAGGAAAAACCAAGCAATGAGATATAGAGACACAAACACGGAGAATTATAGATTATGAACTGATGAATAGGAGAGAATTGAAGAATTTGGAATCATTGCAGCATGGCATCTGGCATTTATATGCTACATTCTGTCATGTACATTGACTGAGTACCTTGAGATAACTATCATCACTCCCCAGTGGCAGAAGAAAGCACTTAAGAGACAGATAAAGAATTCTAGGACTGACCAGTGACTATCTAAGATGCAGTAATGAAACTATGGTTAGACTGCCTGGGAAATTTTAACTTCTATGCTTTCCTGAGTGGAAGAAATCCTCTGACCTATTATATACTCACTTCCTTACTTTTCCCATTTTCTAATGAACTGGATGGAGGGTAAAACAGCAATGTTTTAACTCCTTTCACTTTATTGCATCAGACTATATCTATTTTTGAAACTATTTCAGTAAGCATATTATTTAAATTTTTTCCCAGTATGTGGTACAGTACATTAAAACCCAGATGGCCATTGGAATTTGGGTTATTTCTGCTTACCTGATAACCAAGGGAAGACAGAACTCCATGAAGAAAGTAGATTTATTGTCTTGGAGTTTTATAAAAAACAGAGTTGTCAGTGCATGCTGGCTAGGGGTTCCAATTTCATATGGTACATATATAATTGATAATATAATACATAAGAGAAAAGAATATTATTCAGGGATGGATTATTCCTGAGACTCAAACTATTGAGCACTCCCAGCGTGAACAAAATGTGTAGAATATTGATAGGAACATTTTTGTGTGGGTGTGCCAGGGGTCTTAAAAAGTAGCTCGTCCTCTGAGGGGGTACTGAGATGTAAGAAAGTCATGCCCTTGAAAAAGATGAAGAAAAATGAATTTTGAAAGCACACTTAGGAGTTCCATTGGATCAGGAGAAAAGCTAAGCTGCCTTGTTCACTAGCTTTAATAGCTGCTTATTATATGTGTGGACTTGACTGGGATGAACAATTTTTTTTCCTTCCAAAATTCCCCTTTTCCTTGGATATCTACCTATTTAATCTTTAGGATTATCTAAGCATAAGTGGAAATACTCTCACTTTCATAGCTACTTAATTGAATATATGCTAAAGATACATTGCTCAAATCATTGCTTCAGTGAGTTAAAGACTTGAATGAATGCTTAAATAAATAGTTAATGTTTTATGCTTAAGGTTGCTTCCTTGGTTATTTAAACACTTTATTGATCAATCATTTGCAAATCTGAATGCTACACCTGTTTGATATATATATATATATATATATATATATATATATTGCTATAAAAGTAATTTACTACAACTTTTTTTTTTTTTTGGTGAGTCAATAAGAGTTAAGTGACACCCAAGATCACACAGTAAGTATCAAGTTTCTGTGGCTGGATTTGAGCTCAGATCTTCCTGTATGCAGGGTTAGTGCTCTATCTACTGCACCACCTAGCTGCCTAGTTGCCCCTTTTAAAAAGCATTTTTTAAAAAAGTAATTTACTAAAGAAGCTTGAGAAGTAAAGAAATCAGAGGGGAGAGAGAGAACCCTTGAAGAAGGAGGATGGAAAATTTCTGACTTTCTATATATTTGAAATAAATTTAACAATGAAAATGTAAATCAGGTCAAAAAAGCTACAGAAATCTTTATTATGCACAATTAGCATAAAGAACAACAAAAAGTTATAGGAAGGAAGGTGACTGAAATGCTAGCTTCTCTGCAAGCTGGAAAGGGGGTGAGGCCACTTAAGATCCATAATTATTGGCTTAAAAGCTTCATCTATATTCTTCAAATATGAGAACCCTGGAAACTCTGCCAAACACAAGCCAACTGTGTGGTTTTGTACTTCATACAAAATATTCACAGCTTGCATCACTAAGAAAATCTATAAATACCTCAATCCTTTAGAATTCCCTTCAAGGTTCAATTTAAGTACTACCTTTTGCTAGGGATTTATAAAGTATCTGATGACAAAAATACAATGTTGCAAAAATCAAATATAACTGATATTTGTTATCACTGGAATTTATCTATGAAATAATTTGGGTATGAGAACTCAAGCAACAATATGTTAACAAACATCAAAGAAATGACTTAGTCAAGCAGATTTGTTTATAAAATAGGAATTTGTAATAATACTATATAATCAGATTATTATATAAAGTACAAAAAGTCCATTTTTAAGGAGAATAGATTTATTTATTAATAAAGCTTCCTCAAAGAAATGATAGAATAAATGCCATCACAGTAGGGTGCAAAAATTTACAGCTACTGAATGCTTACAAAAATAGACTTGGTCATTATTACATAGCAGAGGTTCTCTTTTCAACCTAGGTGAACATCTCCCAGTTCTCTGTATTCTGAATACAAGCCTCAAAAGTTATTGAGAATTCAATAACAGTGCTGCATCTGGAGCATTATCACAGCTAAAACTATTACTCACAGTTGCCAGTACATAAAATGATTTCCCCCTAAATTTTAGAACAATATTTTAAATAGATGTTGCAATATATTTCTAAGAAATATGTATAATACATGTACACATAAATCTGTCTATACTTAAGAATGCATTCTTTAGGGTTCAGACAGCTGAATATCAGTCTAGACAGCAGGCATTTTTCATCAATTTGTTTTTCCTGTGTGGATAGTTTGGTCAAAAACTTTGAAGTGATTATGCTCTCGCTGATAAAGCTTGATAATGATCCAAAATTAGATTGAATCTGTTCCACCTCATTCAAAGAGAAGCATCTGAAGAATCTTCCAAAAGAGGCAACTATGTGGAACAATAGGAGATCAAATCCAGCCTCAGAAATGCACAAGCTATGTGATTCTAGTCAAGTCATTTAACTTCTGTCTGCTTCAGTTTCCTCTTCTATAAAATTGGGATAACGATAGTACCTATCTTCCGAGGTTGTTGTGAGGATCAAATAAGATAATATTTATAAAATATTAACACAATATCTACTAAAGATTAAGAAATGCTTATTCCATTCTTTTCCCTTTTTTAACCTGCTTGTTTTTGTACTATATGTCTTCCATGACAATAATGAATATTTTTACTTATCAACATTCTCCATGTTGTATGTGTTGCTTGAAATTAATGATCAAGTCAAGTCAATAATCATTTAATGAGCACCCAGTAAGTAAGTAAGCATGGCGATACAAAGAAAGGCAAAAGACATTTCTTGTTCTCAAGGAGTTTATAGTCTAATTAATGGAGGAGATAAGTAAACAACTGTGTATGAGCAAGAGATATACAGGCTAAATTAGAGATGATTAAACAAAGAGAAGGCATTAGTATTAAAGGGGATAGGAAAAGGATTTTTTTTATAGAAGGTGAGAATTAAAGGAACTCAGAAAATCTTTAAGGTAGAGATGAACAGGGAGTTGGAAGATAGAGTAGGAATAGCAAGGAGACCAGTGTCACTGGATCCTTGTATATATAGGAGGAGGGGATGTTAGGACTAAGAAAACTGGAAACATAGGATCAGAGAGTTTACCTCTGTTGCTATATTTTACAAGGAATAATGAAAGATTTTTGACATTTTTCTTGAAGATGCCTTATTATAAGAGCTTTTACAATAGAATTTTGGTTTACCAAATCAAATTTTTTTATAGTATATTACAGTTCTTATAATCTATCCATCTTTCAGTTAAATTTGCATTAGCAAAAATATGATCTACTTTGAAATATTAACTTTAAAGATGGACCTGTTCTATTCCAATAGCTTCATTAAGGATATATTTGATATATCTAGCATGAGAATCTGAGTTCAAATCGAGAGGATATCTTAGCACAGCAGCCCCTTACTGAGATCGAATAAATGTGCTTATTACAGCATCACCTCCCTGATGTCATGGTCTTCGTCAAGAATGAAGGACAAATACCATTTGGTATTTTTATAGATTATCTTTATAAATCTTTCTAAAAGGGAAAGTAGCCATGTGTGTCAGTAGTTCTTTTGGTTGTTTTTTATTTGCCTGTCAATAAGACCTGTGGTTATTTCCCCCAATCCAACTCCCCCTCCCCCCACTTTGTTATCTTTTTTTCTTCAGCTACCTTGAGAATCACTGCAATGGTCCAGATGATTTTCCTATTTACCCCACCACTGTCATGTCTTCTTTCTTTATATGCACAATCAGAACTGTGATCTAGAATCCAAATGCAGTGACTCTAAGATGGTGAAAAGGGTTTATTTAATAACTTCAGAAGATTTTTCTTCACATTTCATGTTTGTTTTTTTGTCCTGGTTTCATCTAGAGCTATCAATGGGATGGCTTTATTTAGTTGGATCTCTAGTCAAGCTTTCTTTAAACTAGTTTCCTCTCCACTGCTGTTTTATTAGGCAATACTTCTCATAATCTTCCACCATCCTTCTCCAAAAGATTTTGCAAACAAATTTATATTCTAAAGCAGTGTTACTCTTGGCTGCCATATTTCCCTGCTTGGCAAGTAAATCAGGTGTTTGCTAACAAAGGAAGTTTTTAGGATCTTTTGGTCTCTTTTATTATGGCAGTTGATTTACAGTAGTTAAATTTCTTTATGAAAAAAGGGGTGCTTATGTGCTTATGTGTTTTTTTCTGGAGTATTTGCCTGCTGACTTCCTGGAAATGAGCCTATTCAAACTTGGGTATGCTGGTCCTTGCACAACAAGCATACAGTTCATCAGCAGTCTCTTGAGTCTATCCAGCTTGGTAAGATTTGTCAGAATTTTCACTAAATTTCCATAACTTCCAATAACCTATAATTACTTTCATGTCTTGATGCATTATCAGAGTATTATCTGAAAATAACTAGCCAAAGGACCTAGAAATTATGGTGGCATTATTTTACACTTACATAATTGAATTCAACATCTCTTATTATACCACATAATTTTGTAACATGATGATGCGTTTTCCTAGTGGACAAGAATAGTTCACATTTGTGTAGTGCTTCCAGTTTTCAAAATGCTTTATCACAAGAACCCTAGGTGGTGCAAATGTTATTGCCTTCATTTTGGAGATGAGGAAACTGAGGCACGGAGAGGTTAAGTGATTGTCCATGTTCATTCAGCTGATTTGTAGGTGACAGACCTGGCACATGAACCCATGTCTCTCTGACTTCAAATCCAGAGCTCTTTTCATTGTGCCAAATTTCCTCTCTAAATAAGGATAAAAAAAACCCAGTGTTTGGAGTAGTCTGAACAGCATTACCTGTGTTTCCATAAGTTTGGCTTCATGTAAATGCCAAACTAAAATCCAGAGCATACTGTTTTTACTTTTCTAACCTGATAAAATTCCTTGTTCTTGCTGATTTATTCTCTTACTTCCAATTCCCTTTTTGGCAATTCTAATTTTTATCTACCTGCAGTAATATTTTTTTTTTGACCTAATGTTGTACCCTTAACAGTTAAACCAAGATTTGAGCACCTTGAGCTACTGTTTTTATGTTTTACTAATGTTTAGTGAAGGCTTCCAAATTCATTTCCCATTTTCCTGGTGGGGGAAAAAGTCCTGTGCCAAAAGCATTCCATGATGGATACTAAACTAAGTCAGGTAGCAGCTGTCCAATCTAAACTTTGGTGGATAATTAGTTGATTCAGTATCCAAAAGAAACAGGTAATTGTGATTCATGAATCCATTGACAAGGCAGATATTTTATAGCATGCAAGTCTTTCTCTAATGAGAGAGGCTATCTAGGGCTTTAAGCAGGAACACATTCACATTTAAGTTTTTCTGTTTTCTTTGGGGATGTTCCTTGGCAAAAGATTCCTTCTTGCAGCCTTCATTTTTTTCTGGGTGATTTTCAGGAACACTCCACAAGTAATATGCTAATTTCACATAGTGTAAAATGCTTCCTAAGTAGTCCTAGAGGAATTGTGGTGCCCAGGAAG
Organism: Macrotis lagotis; assembly: GCF_037893015.1. Lineage (NCBI taxonomy): Eukaryota > Metazoa > Chordata > Mammalia > Peramelemorphia > Peramelidae > Macrotis > Macrotis lagotis. The sequence continues at coordinate 188,998,428 of NC_133664.1, read as the reverse complement.
GGAAAGACCTGCCTTAGGAGGTACAGAGTTGGAAGCATATATTCTCTGGCTTGGATAGCTAAAGACCAGAGAACTATTACCCCCCTCTCCCTCCTCACTTTATGGTTGGTGGGGGGAGAAAGGAGGGAAAAGTGTAAGATGAAAGAAGGGAAAAAGGATCACTGCTTGAAGAGGATGTAACAATGATTACTAACAACAGAGAAAAAACAGAACTTCTGGATTCTTACTTTACTTCTGTTCTCTTTGCCAAGGAAAATGACCTCTAAATTTGAAATTATAAAACAAAAAAGGCAAACTGTGAGTTGATCCCTAAGATAAATAAAGAAATAAGATGAGATCTTGCTCCTCTTAATTAATTTGAATCACCTGCTAATGAAGAACTAAAATTCTTTGATACTGAAAGAGGTGGTAGATGGGATTACTAAAGTCATTGTCACTGACTTTTGAAAGACTGTGGGGAGCAAGAAGGGATACCACAGAAAGGGAGAAGAGAAAATGTCCTATTTTTGAAGAAAAAAGAACATTGCCATAGTCCATTGAACTTATCTTAAATTCCTGGGTTATTTCTAGAGCAGATAATTAAAAGGATAGCTAATAAATATCTAGAAAGCAAAGAGTGATTCCAAAAGGTCCATATGGCTTTAACACAAACAGCTTATATCAAACTAATCTATTTTATTTTTTTGACAGGGTTATTCAATTTGCAAATCAGGAAGATACTCTCTATATAGTTTACCTAGATTTTAGCAGAGAATTTAACAACATTTCTTATACTTAATATTGTAGATAAGATAGAGAAATGTGGACTAGGCAATAATACATTTCAGAATTGCTTGAAGAGCTTAGCCTAAAGAATATTAATTGAGATGTCCAAGTCAGGCTGAAAGAAGGTTCCTAGTGGAGTGCCACAGGGATTTACAATGTTCAACATTTTTATCAATGACATGGATGATAGTTTAAATAGTGTGCTTATAAAAATTTCAGATTATACAGATCCAGAAGAGAAAGCTAACATGTTGGATGAAAGAGGCAAAATCCCAAAAAGAAGATCTTGACAGATTAGAATGTTGGTGTAAATCTAAGAAGATAGAACATAGGGATAATATTGTCTTACATCTGGGTACTAAAATTAACCTTTACAAGTTAAAAACCAGGACTTGTGTGTTGTCTAACCCACAATAGTTCATGTGAAATAGAACTAGAGATTTTAATTGCCTGCAAAATCATGAATTTATATTATGGAACATGCTGATAAGCTAATACAGAGTATAACTGGGACTGAAATCAGGAAGACTCTAAATCCATCCCCAGACCCTAGCTGTGAAACCCTGGGCAAGTCTATTTGACCATATATGCTTTAGTTTCCTCCTTTGTAAAATGAACTCCAGTATCTCTGTCAAGAAAATCCTAAATTGGGTACTGAAGAGTTAGCCATGATTGAAAAAAAGATTGAACAACAAAGTTTAAAAAGCACCCCAAACTTCTTACCAGTTAAAGTTATACAAAAGTGGAATGATCTGCCTCCTGAGATGTCAGCTTCCCCTAAAATAGAACTGTTCAAGTGGAGTCTGAATGGCCACTTGTCAGATGGAGTGGAGTGGAGAGGAGAGTCTTTGGTTGGGTTAGATGTAGATGAGGTGGCCCCTGAGAATGCTTAAACTCTGAGAATTCATGATTCAGTGAAAACCTTTTAGAAGCTGTTTTATGTTTACCATTAATAGCACCAATAAGAAAAGAAATTTCTTAAGCAATAACACTAATAGGTAATAATTATAGAGCATTTTAAGATTTACAAAGTGATATCTTTCTATATATACATATATATATATGTATTATCTGATCTTCACAATATATCTGTGAGCTAGGTGCTATTTTCATTATTTTACATATTAGGAAAATGATGCCGAGAAAGGTTTACAAGGTCACCGACTCATCTTATGTCTTCATAGTTGATTTTAAAAATGATTTTGATATTTTTCTTGTCTTATTCTTACCAGGCTAAAGCCTTTTTTGTTTCCTTACAAAACTTTTCCTTTCATTACCTTTCCAAATATCATTTTGTTTATTTAAACAAAGGAATCCCCAATTCCCCCTTTCCTTCCACTTGATTTCTTTGATTTCCTGTGTACACTTATGTTGATTGCTACTCATCTTTCTACTCCTGTCTCCCCAGACCTTCTGATTATTCATCTAAAGTCATGTAAGAGCTGCATGATTGCTAGGTCAAACTCTCTTGACAATTCTGTGTCCCACAAATATTGTCATGAAAATACCAAAAAATACATTTTCAAAGGATAGCTATTTGGAGGATTTTAAGCTTCTTTATTGGACTCAGCAGCTGTTCAATAAAAGAAGATACCTGGGTCAGAGCCACATGTAGTGAATTTAAGAGTCAAAAGACTCGGCTAACTCTGTCATTTACAAGCAATGGGATGTTGGGATATGCTGCATCAGCTCTCTAGTCCTCACTTTTCCTTATCTTCAAAAATGTAGGAGTTAAACTCATATTATATCTCTGAAGTCACTTCCAGCTGCAGCATTCTGGGATAATGATAGAGCTATTGCCTAACCTGTGAGTCAGGTTAGCTTCATGTGTCCCAGTATTCTGAAGTGAATATCCCTGTAACATGGAATGTGTGGCAACAGAGGGTCATCAGGTTTTTTATCCACTGTCCACATCCTCAATGTCAATGTTCCCATTAAATGCAACTAATTCAAAAGCCTACGGGAGGCATATGTTGCCCTCAAACCTATTATCTCTGCTTAAGTCTTCATCTTTTTTAAAGCTACCCTTCTGGAATAAATTATAAATTGTCTAAAATTAATTTTCACAGTGAACTGTTTATGGTTTTTTGAAGAGAAGCTTCTGGAAAGAGGCAGAAAGGAGTTTAATAAATAGAGAAGCTGTGAAGTTTCCAAAACACATAAGTAAAATTGAATCAAAATGTGACTGAGGATATCAGTAAAATAGATATAACGCAAAATATGGGGTCATAGGATTTCAGATTTGGATAGGACCTCAGGAACCATATATCTAATTCAAGTTGTACCCCCAAAAGAATCCCCATATGGCCATACTGAACAAGTGACCACCCATCCTCAGTTTAATCACCAGCAACAAGGGAGAAACAGTTATTTACTATGGCAACCCTTTCCATTAATAGTACCAATTGTTAGATCTTTCTTCTTGCATCAAGCTGAATATATCTCTCTGCAACTTTCTGGAGCCAAGTAGAATAAGTATTATCCCTTGTCTAGGTGACAACTCTTTAAATACTTGAATGTGACTCTCATGTTTTATCCCTTCTCCCCATTCCATCAATCTTTTGCTAAATATCTTGAAATCTTCAACTAAACCTCATCTGACATAGACTTGAAACCCTTTACCATTCTGGTTGCTCTCTACTCAACGTTTTCCAATTTCTTAATGTCTTCCTTAAATTTTGGTAAGTAGAACTGAATACAATATTCCAAAGAGACACTGACCTATTCTGATATTTCAGAACAATCATTTCCTTATCTAGGAACTCTGATTCTTTAAAAGCAGTCAAAAAATCTGATCAGTTTTTTAAGTCTTCCATATTTAAGTCTACAGATATATGGAATTGTCACTCTATTGACACCTCAATAATTTTCAGACAAACTATTGTCTCTAAGCCATATTTCATCTTGTTCTTGTGAAATATGTTTTTGGAACAAAGGTGTAAGATTATACTTACCCACATATTTAATAGTTAATAACAATTTCTATTAATTATAAAAAATTAATATTAACTGAAATAATAAAATTGATGTAATCCCTTCTTGAGTAAATGCAGTAGGCTTTAGAAATAGTGTAGAAGCAGAGAGAGAGATCTGGGTTCTAATTCTAACTCATGAGTTACGTGACCTTGGAAGTGTCATTTAACTTCTATATCAGTAAAATTTTAAAGTTGAATTCAGATGTTTAAACTAGGGACACTCACTTCAATTGAATTCTCTATGTATGAATGCCTACATTTGGTACCAAAGGATTCTTTAAATGAGTGACTCTGTGGTATTTTAACACATCTTTAATATCAGCACTTTCTTGTTCAGATTAGAAATTGGAATGAAATGAGAAATTTAGAAGTCAATGAACATTTAATGCAAAGTGGTTTACTTTGCCCTAATACAGTAAAGATATGCAACAAGGATACAGAAACACCTAGCTTCTCATGATATTGACCCCCTTATTTTAATATGTCTGTTCATCGGGGGTGCCTAGGTGGTGCAGTGGATAGAGCACTGGCCCTGGAGTCAGGAATACCTGAGTTCAAATCTGAGCTCAGACATTTAAAAATTACCTAGCTGTGTGGCCTTGAGCAAGCCACTTAACCCCATTGCTTTGCAAAATCCTATAAAAAAATATGTCTGTTCATCTGAGGAGGGTCTTATGATTCAAAGGATTTCAGATATTCAGCAAGTCTGAGGAACCTAAACTCTGTGGCTGGGATTTTTGCCCAGGATTAACAATCCTCAAATCTGTTGCTCCATCCAATCTGTTGTGAAGTTCTGTCAGTTCCACCTTGACAACATCTCTTATATAAATCATATAAATCCCTTTTCTCCTCTGACATTCCCACTACCATTTGTGCAGATCCTCATCATCTCATGCTTGAACTATTGCAATATCTTGCTGACTGGCCTCTTTATTTCAAATCTCTCCCTACTGCAGGACATTCTCTAAATAGCTAATTCAGGTATGACCATGCCACCACCAGCTCTCTATTCAGTAAACTATAGAGGTTCCCTATTACCTCTAGGATCAAATAAAAAATCCCCTGTTTGACTTTGAAAGTCCTTCATAACACCAGTCCCTTCCTGTTTTTCCAGTTTTCACACATTTTACTCCCTTCCATGTGCTCTATGATACCTTGCTGTTCCTTACACAAAACATTTCCACTCCTGACTACATGAATTTTTCCTGGCTGTCTCCTATGCCTGGAATTCTCTTTTTTCTTGCCTCCAGTTTCTGGCTTCCCTGAAATCTTGTTTAAATCCTACCTTTTGGGGGAAAAAACCCCTTCCCTGTTTTCTGTAAAGTTAGTGTCTTTTCTCTAAAATTACCTGCCTATTGTGTTCCCCATTAGCTCATAAACTCCTCAAAAACAGGGAGCATTTTTTCCTTTTGTTATGTTTCCAGCACTTAGCTTATGCTCAGAATATAATAGGTATCTAATACATTCTTGTTGATTGGCAATTAGACATTTACTTGTGAAATTCTTATGAAGGATAAAAAAGGGGATCATCCTTTAGGTGAATGTTAAGGGTTAAAACAAAAGAAGGCAAGCTACAATTAAGATTCATAGTACACTCACTAATTGATACAGCCATGACTTTTCCCAGGGAGTTTTCGCCTCTTAAATTATTTGACTAGGGGCAAGTAAATGGCCATATGTTTTCTCTCACAATGAGAAAACAATGGACCTTAGAAATGTACTCATATTTTTACCCTCTTGGAATTATAAATTGTTAGAATTTTACAACTGAGTGTGCTATCCTTCACTCAGGAGTGTAAATGAATTAACATTTTTCATTATAAAATATAAGTATGCACACATATAATGTAGCTATATGAATAAGTAAAGCCTTCTTAGGGTTTTTCTGTAATAGAACTACCTCTACTTTCTTCCCATTAGCAAACTGGATTCTATCTTTGTAATTTCCCTGGGCTTTGCTAAACTATCTATGATCTTGCCTTGATTTATTCCAGGACTCCATAGCACTCCCAGGCTATTTCCTGCCATGCCAATCTCTTCTCCCCCTTTTCTAGAGACTTCGTATGTTGTCTTCCCCATTAGAACATAAGCTCCTTGAAGACAGAGACTAACATCAATTTTACTAATGCACCCAGTACAAAGTACTTAATAATTTTCCCATTATCTAATTCAAATTCTGGAGAAGAGAAATAAAATTCCATTACTTAAATATTCCTAGATGACCTTACTTATTAATATAACTATAGCATATACACAATGTGTATATATATATATATATATATACATGTATATATATATATATTCTATAGCAAGTGATATTGCTTCATTTATATTCCTAGTGGATGAAGAAGGAAAGAATTTCTAGTTACAACATTCTAAGAAGCAAATTCACATCCATATACTTATGATATGAAAGAGTTGGAAAAACCATGAAAATAAATCCTGGCTATCAGTCTAAGAAGACTCTACCACAATGTTCTCCAAGCTCCTTTTTTTTAGGTGTTTTTTTTGCAAGGCAAATGGGGTTAAGTGGCTTGCCCAAGGCCACACAGCTAGGTAATTATTAAATGTCTGAGCCTGGATTTGAACCCAGGTACTCCTGACTCCAGGGTCGGTGCTTTATTCACTACACCACCTAGCTGCCCCTCCAAGCTCCTTTTTAGTATTAAAAGTCTGTCATTTATGATTCTATTTCATTCTTGAGCTGGAAGTAATATATTTTTTCAAAATCAAAGTGATTCCCCTTTTTCATGTGATTAGTGTCCTAGCAAAATGTTAAAGTAGGTCATAAGCAAAGATGAGCTTTGGCAACCAGCTCTGAATTCTCAGGCAATAATTATTATTACATACTAGAGTTGCACATTTTGTCACTACTACTCCTTTCCTAGAATTCCTGGGTCCAGAGATGACCACTATCACTCATTCTTTACTTTTTTGAACTCTATCTTCCATCATCTGAAAACATTCTTCTATTTCTCCCTTTATTTCTCACTGTTCTCTACCACCCCCCCCCCCCCGCCAGAGAAAAGAAATTAAAGAAAACTATTTTGGTTATATTGATAATTAATAGAAAAATCAAATGGATAAAGAAGAAAGTTTATTTTACAAACTATGATATGCAGTTGGATGGAAAACTCTTAGAGCTTATCCATCAGTACATATATATTGCAAAGAGAATGAAAATGGACAGTGAACTGGATTCTGAGTTAATTTGGAGTAAGAGAGTGGGCTCTGTCAGTTTTTTTTCTCTAGTATTTTTTAAAAAAATTATTTATTTATTTTGAATTTTACAATTTTTCCCCTAATCTTGCTTCCCTCCCCCACCTCTCCCCCCCCAGAAGGCAGTCTATTAGTCTTTACATTGTTTCCATGGTATACATTGATCTAAGTTGAATGTGATGAGAGAGAAATCATATCCTTAAGGAAAAAAAAGTATAAGATAGCAAAATTACATAACAAGATAATGATTTTTTTTTTTTAAAAAAAATTAAAGGTAATAGTCTTTGGTCTTTGTTTAACTACCACAATTCTTTCTTTGGATAAGATGGTATTCTTCATTGCAGATACCCCAGAATTGTGTTTGATTGTTGCACTGATGGAATGAGTAAGTCCATTAAGGTTGATTATCATCCTCATGTTGCTATTAGGGTGTAAAGTGTTCTTCTGGTTCTGCTCATCTTGCTCAAGGGCTGGGTCAGTTTTAGGAAGATGTGCAGTGCTTTTAGTGACATCTAAATGCCTTGAAATACAGGCTTATTCTTTTTAATGTCTAAATTTTGCTGATAATGTATGACTGCAATTAGAATTCTATAGTCTCTGAAGAATTAAAATTTTAGATTTAAATTAAATTGTGAAATAAAAATTTTACAAAATTCAATGGAGAGAGCATGGTGGACTTGAGGAGGGTGCAATACATTGCAAATGAAGAATTGTCCAGAAGAGTTGTAAAGGACATTATCAAAGCTATGTATGACCTGAAGAAGAGGTGCTCTATGTTATGAGAGAGAAGAATAATGCTCTATTTTTACCTGTTTATCTTTCTTCAGTATTAGAGTCTCATCAGTACCATGCCCAGTGTGCAGCACCCACTAGTTGCTTGTTGAAATGAATTGTATTGAGTTGATGGGTGCCCACTATAGTCTACTGGTATTACTGTAATATCAAGAAGTTCAGATGAAGGCTCCCAGCACATTGGTGAACTCCTTGTAGAGGATGTATGGTAAGACATATACAATGTTTGCAAAGTAAGAAAAGACATCAGTGGGTTGCATTGTGCCTCACTGGAGGAAAGACCCAATTCTCTGACACTGTCCAGGCTTTTTTGGAGTGTAGGCTTTTTCTTCAACAGTGACTTATATATGCCAAATTTAAAATGGGATAGGATCACCATGGGACCCCACAATTTTCTCTGGGTATATAGTAGGTTACATGTGTAGAATTCTTTAGGTTTAGGGTTTCTATTGTGAGGGTAGCAGCTGCAAGTCCAACCCCTAGCCTTGCCCCAGCTGACCAGAGAAATAGCATAGCGTGATTTCTGACAAGTTGTAGTCATGACAGACCTCAGTACTTATTGGTCTTTATCTAGTTATATCCAGTCATTTGGAAATTGCTCTATTTTGCAAATGTGGAATCACTTGAAGCAAAAATAAAAAGCACCATTCAGAGCTTCTCTATCCCAACTATTTAATGGAAACTGTCACAAGAGGGATGAGTGACCTATTTGAACTAGCACTTGGGGTTTTCTCTGTATGCAGTAAACTCAGGGTACAGTAGGAAGCAAACCAGCTGTGGCTTGCACATATTAGTCAGTTATCCTAAAGATTTTTTTCCTATTGGAAATATGCAAATTTAGAATGTTCTAATTTTTTATGAGCACATTATTTGGTTTCGGTTCACTCAAATATTAATTGGATTTCTATCTTTCTGGTTTCAGTCTCTGGGGCTTCAAGGTCACCACAGGTGCCTGATGGGGGAGTACAGGCTGGTGTCTTCCTTCCCTGCATTCTCTTTCCTGTTCTTGAGAGGAAAGTATTTGATTAGTCCTTTGCAACCTGTTTCTCTTCAAATATAAGGAGAATATCAGAAACCACCCTGTCAACTCTGGCTGTAACTCCTTTGAACACTGTGGGATCTGCTTGAAGAATGTGAAACAGATCTTAGACCAGTTATGAGTTTCTCAATGTGATATTTTATTTAAAAAGATGACTGGTTAATCAGTGGAATCCATTTTGAATTAGATTTGATTCTGAACATAGAAGTCCATTCTTACTAAGACCTATATCCTGTCCAAATATCAGTACATCATACATTCTTTCTCTGTGATCCCTGCAGCTTTAAAAACTTTCTTAGATGCAACTTGTCTGAGGTTCTGACCAAATTTCAGTATGAAAGATTCTATTTTAATAGTATACTTTATTGATGTTTTTGTTTTACATCGTAATTATTTCTGTTTATTGTACCCTTTAAGTGCTTTCCCTTCATCCAATGCAATGTATCCTTCTTTATAACAAGGAAACAAAATTAGCTAACAGTAACTATGCTATGAATAGCCCTTTACTTAAAGGAAAGAGATGCTTTAGGATGTTTCTATCTTTGCCATCAATATGGTTTCAGTTCCAAAAAGGTGTCTCCTATTCAAAAATCAAAATAAATCCTTTTGCATAGACTGCTACAGATCTATTGGGAAGTCAAGAGCTAAGCATAAATTCTACTCTAGGGAGTATGGTCCTCCGATGACCCCTTTCACTCCAGACCTCTTTTGGAATTCTTTATTTGTGATATATTCCAGCTGATTCAATTGCAACATATATTCTACAATGGCTTCTCAGTAATATTCATTTTTGATATTTAGAAACTAGTGCTTTATGATTCAGTCATTCTAAAAGACTGGTAGGATACTGTGAAGCACAAACAACACAGAACAGAAACACATACATCCAGGTGAGTGAACTATAATCCTCACCCTCTGGGCATAGTAATAAGATGGGAGGAAAAGTGTGTACCAGGAAAGGCAGAAAGAGTATGATGCTCTCAGTTTTAAAGTTTTAAAAACTCAGCTTATTCAGGTTATGCAGTCAATTAAAGAAGCTATACCCACCCACATGGTAGGGGGTCTGGGCATGGCAGGTGAGCAACACTTAGGATCCCTTCCTGTTAGGCCATTTGAATATGTTCCAAAGCCTCCTTTTCCCTTTTGGAAATTTGCTGTCCCTAAAAAGTCAGGGATGTATTTTTTTTTACACAATCTTCATCCCAAATTTAAGTTCTTGTCTCAAATTCAGAGCAGTTCTCTGTGGTCTTTGGGGAAGCATAAATAATATCTTTTACTTGCTTCCCAGTGCCATACAGTAAAGTCTCAAAACAACCAATATTGCATTCTACAATGTTGCAACTCCATATGTACTAATAGATTGAAATAATAATAATTATCCTCAATTATAAAGTTCTGCAGATCCACAAAATCCAATTCATTTCACAAAGTTTATCCAGTAGTTCTGCTTATGGAGCCATAGCTGTAAAGGGTCTTTCTTAATTCATAAGGGAAAGAGAGCAAGAATGAAGGAAATTGGCTTTAATTTCAAACAGAAACATGGTCTACACACTGAACTTTCCATATGACACGGAGTTCTCTTCTTAGAAGTTTAAATGTCATTCCTTTCTCAAGTGAAAGACTATCCTGGGGAGAAAATCTTCCAAAAATTCTCTCAGTGCATAAGTACCTAGGATCTGCAAATAAAGCAAGTCCCTTTCTACTCAGGACTCTAGTAATTCTGTAGGGTTTCTCTAGCATGGGTGATCCCCACAGAAATCCAGGCAACTTTTTTCTGGGTCCCTTATCCCAAAGGGCACTCCAAATTCCCTTGATACTGCCAAGGTAAGCAAAATGGAACTGAAAACTGACCCATCAAGACAAGAATATAAGTAAGCAGTTAATAGAGTAGCTAAGATCATCAGCTGCTTGTAGATTTGGAACATAAGCATTTTACCTTAGGAAGTTGTAGGATATTTTACTTTTAGCAATAAGCAAGTGGTCTAGTTTTGTTTCTGTGAAAAAGAGTAATATGAACATTTCTGTTTAAACAATAGCCACCTAGTGATTCCAGATTTCTCACATTAAACTCAGTATTATTGTTATTATTATTTATACCCAACTCAGTAATATAGAATAGTATCAGTATATACTGTCCTTACATAGAATTCATTAATGCAAAAATTATCAGTCAGGTAAAAAGCAAGAGAAAAAATTTCAAAATCATATCAAAATCTGATTATGAAGGAACATTTATGGAAAAGGAAAAAACAACAATCACCATACATTTATAGCCTTAAAAAAAGTTTGTCAATATCTCTAGGATCTCACAATTTAAGGCATTTCAAAATTCCAGACAGAGAATTTCCTTATGGGTTCCCATTAAAGTAATTTTATTCCAGCTAAAACTCCACATCTAATGCTGATCATCCTGGACTTACTGCATGTAAACCAAATAGGTTAGATTTCATCAGACCCCCCTCCCCACCGTGCTCCCCAGTGGTGCTCCTTTGGATAGTTGTAGCATTTATACTGCCATGTCAGTTAGCCACTAACAGCTTTTACAAAGGAATATTTATTTTAAAAGCTAAAATCCCAAATACACAAACTTACTTCCCTAATATAAAAGGTCCTGTGATAAGGACTGAATTTTCATCCATAACTTTAGTGCCTTTTCCTTCCTTAGATGCATTGTGAATTGATTCATTTAACACATTATAATTGCATCATTGTAGTAAGTCCTTCATTTTCAAAGAGGACCAATGACATCATGGGACAATGTCTTGACCTGTATGTAAATTGTATTTAAGTGAGGAAGAGTTGAACAAAGTCCTCAGCCTCACTTTCTCTTCTAGAATCATTGAAGTTCAGTGGCAAGACAAAAATCCAGATGATTGGCAAAAAAGTCTATGATGCAGTGGTTGACCTTGGTGTTTTTGATGTCTGACTAATTCTAAGTGTTTCGCAGAACTTTCTTCAGCTGTCTTCATGACCACTGGAACAAAAATTGTATTTATCTTCTCATTCTGGCCTGAAGAATGGCAAAGGTCCCCAGACACTTTGCAGACCTTATAATTGTATCATTTCTAACATGAAACTTCTCTCTGTACACACTTTCTTCTTTATAGTTCCGTTTTGGTTGAACTTTTGGGACCATGAAATTAAAATGCAAATACAGTGGCTCTGTTGTTCTTGAAAAAATTTTGTTGTAAAAAGACCTTGTTTATCTTTTCTGTTTTTCTTTTGCTTGTTGTCCTTCAATTTTCATCCTTAAAATTATTGCAATAACTTTACTTAGGTCTCTTGCCAGACTTTCTTTTTTTAAATTTTTACTCCCTTCTTTTCCTCTCTTTTCTGAGACAATATACACATAATCCTCCATCATCTTTCTCTGTAAGATTTTACAAACAAATTTCTTTTCTAAATTAGTAATGCCCTTAGCTGTCATTTCTTTCCAAATGGCAAGTCAAGGGTTTGCTGACTAAAGAACATTTTAGCTCTTTTGGTTTCTTTGTTATTACAATTCATTTATGTTGGTTAAACTTCTGTATAAAATGATATTGTTATGTGTGTAAACTCTTCTATTTACTACTTTTTATCATCAATAATACTTTTTAAAGTGGTCAAGATAGAGTTTTTTTTAGGTTTTTGTAAGGCAAATGGGGTTAAGTGGCTTGCCCAAGGCCACACAGCTAGGTAATTATTAAGTGTTTAAGACCTGATTTGAACCTAGGTACTACTGACTCCAGGGCCAATGCTTTATCCACTGTGCCACCTAGCCGCCCCAGGATAGAGTTTTAAAAGTTGTGCATCAGATCCTTTTCTTCTCATTTGTATTCATTTCATACACTAATTTTTGACTGTGCTTTAATAAGTCAGTCTTCTCAATTGTACATAAAAAGCTGATTAAAGAATAATTCCCCATCAAATATAGTTGCTTCCTATCATAGTTTTTATGTTATTGAGTGTTCCTCATGGCCTGGAACTTATGAATCTTTTCTTAAAGAAAGTAATAATAATAATATTTTGGGGTGAGTCTTCTGTGTGGTCTGTTAATCTTTGTCCTCACTCATTCTCTATTCATGATCCATATTGCCAATATATTTATCTTTCTCCTTACCTATTCTCACCTTTCATTGAAGCTGACAAGTAACAAAGGATACTGATACTAACTGGAGGAATAAGAATTTATTGAGTTCTTAACACGGTTTCTTTACCTCTTCATGTTCTGTAACAGATATTTTATAAGTTGTAGTTATTTTTAGGTAGTCTTTTTGCAAATGTTTATGAGCAGTATGACATCACTAAATATCCCATAAAATGGTGTTTTCTTGTTGTCTTTGGGCACACAATAAAACCATTCTGCCAATTCATTTAGTTGCCTCTCCAATATAAAACTGGGTAGAAAGCATGTGGATGAGAAATCAAGAAACCTTGGTTCTGGTGTGGCTCTGTTGTATGACCTTAGGCAGTTCATGTAACCCTCACCTACCTCAAAGGGTTCTTGAGAACATCAAACAAAATAATTTATTTGTAGGTACTTTGAAAAGTGAAAAGCTGTATTCTGAGACAAGGTATTATTAGTCTGTGAGATGTTTTTGAAAGGTCCATGGTCTTATAAAACAGACCAACTAGGGATGTTAATGTGAACACAGGAAGTTGAAGAGTATGATGCTTCTGAATTATTTTCCTGTGTCAACTGTCTTACTCCCAATATTTTCTGGAAGTGCTTAGTCAGTGTTTCTTCCAAGCCTGTATTTCCCTTTCTAATTGAGTAATGGGATAAAGTACTATATCATTTTAAAAATTATACAGATTAATCCATATATCATATGCAGTATGCCGATCTAATGCAAGGTGATGGATCGAGTGAAATGATAATAAATTTGATGTGGAAAAGAGAGTTGTTGACTGCCTATGAAAGGAAAGTCAGCATAAATATTTCTCTGCATATTCTAGTCAGTTTTCACATATGAATGGAAGTCTAGTTATCTGGGAAACAGGCTTTACTTCTTAATCCTGGTTCTTTCAGATAGTAGTCTAAAAAAGGTGAAAGTTTCCTTATCTTTGCAGTTTATAACCTATAGGAAATCTTTTAAGTGTTGATTGTTTCATATTTCATTTATAGAATTTTTACTGAAATCTTTTGTTTTTACATTATTGTATTTCCTGTTATATTCTTTTTCTTATTCCCTCCTATAGAATCATTCCTTATAGTAACAACAACAACAAAAAAAAAACAGTTCAGCAAAACTAACCACCTCAGCCAAATAGATGTAGTAGTGTTCCACTGTTGAATTTAATGCTGTCACTAAAAAAGATTTGGTATATTGATAATTTGCTGGGGAATTCTTTTTTGAACTCAGACTAACTTCATTTTCATCCTTATCTCCTTGGGACAAAAACACAGTGTTTTTCAATATTTAAAGTGTTTTTTATTTTTCCTCTTCTATAGAAGTGTATTAAGTTCCTATTTGTGTAAGGGACAGGGTTAGCTATTGAATAAAATGAATTAAATCAATATTACCAATAAATCCCTTGTCCTATTCCCCGATAGATTAGTGATCAAAGGATGCAAACAAGCTATTTTCAAAATATATGCAAACTATAAATAATAACTTAAAAATATGCTCCATTATACCTATAGAAAGAGAAATGCAAATTAAAACATTTTGGAGGTTTGACCTGATTCTTTACAAATTGATGGTGACAAAAAAAAAGATACACAGTCAGTGCTTTGCTATTGGTGGAGCTGTGAAGTGGATTTCAATTTAGATTTATGCAAGAAAAGAGATGAGACTGTTCTTATCCTTTGACACAATAATACAACTCCTGGGCATATATACCAAGAAAATTAAAGATAGAAAAAAAGTTCTTGCACATATCAAAATATTCATAGTAGCACTCTTTGTAGAAGCAAATAACTGGAAATAATATGGGAACCCATTGATTGAGGAATGGTTGAAAAATGATATAAGAATTTCATGGAATATTGTACAAAGAAATGACAAAAATGGAGAATTCAGATTAGGGTGGTAAGGTCTGTGGCATTGAGATCAAAGACAGAGCCAAAAAATAGCCCAGTTGATAAAACGAGTGCAAAGGGCAGCTTAGTGATACAGTAGATAGAGCACTAGGCCTACAGTCAAGAAGACTTATCTTCACATGTTTAAATGTGGCCTCACATACTTTCCATGTGACCTTTGGCAAACCCTCTTTGTCTCAGTTTTATCATCTGTAAAAAAACTGGAGAAAGAAATTGCAAATCACAACAGTACCTTTGCCAAGGAGACCCCAAATGGGATCATGAAGAGTCAGATATGACTTAAAACAACTGACCAACAAAATAGAATAATATAAATGATTACAATGCAAATGCAAAGATCACTAAAAGGAAATTGAATTCTTGAATGTGGGGTAAAAAAATGACAGTCTTGAAGAAGTGCTTTAATTAGACATACTGTTTCCCTTATGGCAGAAAGGTAGAGTATTTCCATATTAGTTATTTTACTCTATAATTATTTTTCTTTCTCCAAGGGAGGGTAGATTAGTAGGAAATTCCTATGATATAAAGACATAATACATTCAAAAGACATTACTATCTGTTTCTATATCTTTATTTACAATGACTTTTTTAGTAGTCCTTATCCTTGACTTCTCTGAAATATTTGACAATGTTGAGATCATTCCTTTTCAGCTTTCTTTGCTTTATCATTGCTGTTCCATTTCTTATGGTTCTAGTGCTTGGGCTCTTTCCTCTTCTTTCTTTCTCTAACCTCTCTTAATTTCATTAGTAACAAATGAATTCAGCAATAATTTCTATGTGACGTCTCCTAAGCTCATCCTGACTCTGATTTTTCCTATTTCTATCAGTTACCATCATTCTTTTAATTATCCAGGTTTGCAACCTAGTGATCATATTTGACTTTTCATTGTCCTTTATCCCTCAAAATCCAATCTATTACCAAGTTTCCCCATAGCAACCTCTCACAATAAGAAATTTGTTATCTAATAATAATAAAATTTTTTTCTATTTCGCTACACTTATTACACAATTACCCTTGCCCAGGCCCTCAGGCACCTTTCACCTAGTAATGGATTTGTATTTATCTATTCCTCTCTTGTGAGCAGAAACATACATTTGAAAGATAACTGGTCAAGGGCATGGATACAGTTCTCAGAACAAAGCAAAGCTTTACTTCCCTGTGTGAATATTGAATCTATATTTCTTCCCTCCCTCCCCTTCAACTAGTCTTGTTCATTACTTTTTAAAATTTTGTTTTTTGCACCCCTTTCCTATAAGGATTTCTCTCAGTCTTTTCATTATCTAGACCCTCATCCTCTGATTCATGATCCCTATAATTGTCTAGTATTTCTTTTTCCTTTGTAGTTTTCATGAAATCAAAATTTCAAAAGTATACATTCTTGTTATTTCTAAATTGAATTGTTAAATTTAACCACTACATGTCTTAGAGCTTATAATCTTGGATCTTTTCTGGAAGTGATCTGTGGATTCTTTCAACTGGCATTTTATTTTTTTCTGCTTAGAAATTCTGAGCAATTTTTTCTACTTTATCCTTAATTATGATGCTAAGGATTGTAATTTGTTTTTTTCTTTTTCTTTTGGTTCCTGTCATGTTTTTTTGTTAGACTTATGATCCTTGGGTAGTCTTTATCCATCCTGTCTTGGAGATCAGTATTTTTTTTTTTCATAATGAGTATATTTCTTTTTTCTCTTTTGTAAAATTCTAAATGTTGTTTATCTTTTTTTCCTTAGTAGAGCTTATTAGATAGATAAATGTCTTTTAAAAAGTGTACTTAAAAAATGTCTTAAAAAACATATGCTTGGGGGTGGCTAGGTGGCGCAGTGGATAGAGTGCTGTTTCTGGAGTCGGCAGTACCTGAGTTCAAATCCGATCTCAGACACTTAATAATTACCTAGATGTGTGGCCTTGGGAAAGCCACTTAACTCCATTGCCTTGCAAAAACTAAAGAGAAAAAAATTATGCTTGGCATAGTTTCTGAGGAAAGGAAAATGTTTCTTTGTTGTTATTTGTCCAGCTAGTGCTTTGTAGTTATTGCTTTCCTCAGTTGTATATGCTTTACCCAGTGGTGCAATAATGTTATTTTTATTAAACTTGGAAGTAGAGGTTTTGTCCAAAATGCCCCCTGTCCACTTCTTTACTGTTAGCTTTACCAGATTTTTGCATTCACTTCTGGTCTACTGGTATCTTTTAGAAAGAAGTTTCTCACTGATTTCTGTGCTGTCATTCTGTGGCTGTTGCTATTTGCCTTTATTCATTCCTCAAATTTCTGTTTTGGGGGTTTGAAAAGCAAATAATTTATTCAATTCTGGTTTTCTTTCTAAAGTGTTTCAAACTCTTTTGTATTATTAAAAATTCATTTTTTTTGTCATGCATCCTGAACTCCATTGCTCTTTGGAACATTTTACTCTATTCCCTCCTTTTTTTTTTATTCAAATGTATTTTTCTTTGTATTTGAAGGCCTTTCTCCAGATAGCTTGCAGAACTCCTTTCCTAATTAAATTGTTAAATTTAGTCACCTTGTATTGGAGTTTGCAACAGGGTTTTTTTTGGATCTATGAGTTTTTTAAACTGGAATTTCATTTTCAGAGAAGTTCTTCACAATTCTCTTCTAGTATTTCCTTCATGATGATGTTAAGATCTTTTGTCTTTTCATGTTTATCCGGGAGACTCATGATCCTGAAGTTGTCTTTATACATCCCATGTTTGAGATCCACATATTTTGCTTGCATAGTGAATATATTTTCTTTTAATATTCTTGGCTTTTGCTTCTCTTCTAGGCTCTTTCATTTCTTTGTTTTTGCATCCTGAAACTTTTGTTCTATCTTTTGTTTCTTTGAGGAAACACCATTATAGATTCAAGTTTTTCTATTCTGCTCATTATTTTTCCTGGGCAGGACATAAATTCTGCTCTCATAATTCTCATTTCTCATTTAAACCACTCAGGAAAATGTGTTGTGGTTATGTTTTCTCAAATTGTACAGAGTTGTTTGTCTCATTAAGGGAAGGATCATTTTTATTCATAGATACTTGAATTAGTTTACTAGATTTGGTATTTTTGTTCATTAGCTTAGATCTCTGTCCCAAATAACCTTTGAGTAGTCAGAATTGACACTAGCTAGTTGCTGTACCCTTCCCTCAGGATCAGTATAGTGCTACATAGCTCTCCACATGAACATTGTCCTTTCCTGGAGAATTGTTCCATTCCCTCTGTTCCTTAGTTTTTGGTTCACTACTACCAGTTCAAGCCTACTATTTTTGGCTTTGGCAGAAACTTCTATGTTTGATACTTGCCTAGCATTCCTTCTCCTGAAACTTGTAATATTGTTTCTGGGTTTCAGCTCCTGAAAGACTATTGAGGCCCAAGTAAGTTGTCAATGTCATTAGAAAGAAGGAGTGAGGATGGGGTGAGGTTTGATGAAAGCCTGTGTTTGGTCTTTGGATCTGATAGTATGGCCTTGGCAGCATGAGAGGTGGGGCAAGGATTCTGAGTGAACTATGTCAGATTCTGGGTTTGGATTTTTCTTTTCTTTTTAAATTTAAATTTATTTTATTTTTGTACAAATGATGTTTTTTATAAATTATTAAAATAATCTTGTTTAAGAGTAAACATAATACCCCCAAAATAGACCCTCATGAGCAATAAAGCAAAGGAAAGAAGAAAAAAATTATTATTATTATTAATGATAATAATAATAATAATAATAATAATAATAATAATAATAATAATAATAATAATAATAATGGCAGCTAAGTGGCACATTGGACAGAGCACCGGCTCTGGAGTCAGGAGCACCCGAACCCAAATCCGGCCCCAGACACCCAACAATCACCCGTCTGTGAGACCCTCGGTAAGCCACACCAACCCCACTGTCCTGCAAAAACAACCCCCCCAAATAAAATAAAATAAAATGATAGTAATAATAATAATAATAACAATAACAATAACAATAATAATAATAGTAGGGGCGGCCAGGTGGCGCAGTGGACAGAACACCAGCCCCTGAGCCAGGATCACCCAGGTCCAAATCCAGCCTCAGACACCCAACAATCACCGAGCTGTGTGACCCTGGGCAAGCCACCCAACCCCATCTGCCCTGCAACCCCCCCCAAAATAGCAATAATAATAATAATAAATGTGCTTTAGTCTGTGTTCCAAAACCACCAGCTCTGTTGGGGGGTGGATCACATTCTTTAGGATAAATCCATCACAAGAGCTACTTCCATAATTTTCCACTGTTACCATTGCTGATTGCAACTCCCTCTATTTGTACTTCCCCACTACCATACACTTTATTTTCTCTCTCCTTTCACTCTGTCTCTCTTCTTAAATGTGCTGTAGGGTAGCTGAGTGGCACAGCAGACTAATCACTGGCCTTGGGGCCAAGAGACCCCGAGCCCACCTACCACTCCTAAGGCCCAGCAACCACCCAGCCCTATGGTCCCAGACAGGCCATCCAATCCCAGTCCCTTGCAAAAAGTAAAAAAAGAAAATGTGTTATATCTGACCACTCTCCCCCATGATACACCCTCTCCTCCATCACTGACATCCCCCCTTCCCCCTGTCCCTCTTCTCTCCTTCTTATTCTAGATGTCTATACCCCATTGAGCATATATGCTGTTTCCTCTCTGAGCCACCTCTGATGAGAACAAAGGTTCCCTCATTCCTCCTTGCCTCCCCCCTTCCATATCATTGCAATAGCTAATTGAATAAAAAAAAGAATCTTATTATATGAAATATCTTAGCCTATTCTACCTCTCCTTTCACTTACTCCCATTACATTTCCCTTTTAGCCATTGACTCCATTTTTACAATATATTATATCTTCAAACTCAGCTCTCTCCTGTGCCTCATCCATAAAAGCTCCTTCTACCTGCTCTATTAAATGAGAAGTTTCTTTTGCATATTATCAGTATCATTTTCTATGCCAGAATACATGTAGTTCATCATCATTAAGTCCCTCATATTTTACCCTTCTCCTCTATTCTCTATGCTTCACCTGAGTCCTGTACCTGAAGATCAAACTTTCTGTTCAGATCTGGCCATTCCAACAGGAACATTTGAAATTCCCCTGGTTCACTGAAAGTCCATCTTTTTCCCTGGAAGAAGATGTTCAGTTTTGCTGGGTAGTTGATTTTCGGTTGCATTCTGTGCTCTTTTGTCTTCCAGAATATTATATTCCAAGCCCTATGAGCCTTAAATGTAGTTCCTGCTAAGTCCTGTGTGATTCTGACTGCAGCTCCACAATATTTGAATTGTGTCCTTCTGGCTGCTTGTAATATTTTCTCTTTGACTTGAGAGTTCTGGAACTTGGCTATAATATTCCTGGGGGTTATTTTTTTGGACCTCTTTTCAGGGGAGATCAGTGGATTCTCTCCATTTCTATTTTGCCCTCTGCTTCTAGGATATTTGGGCACTTTTCCTGTAGGAATTCTTTAAAAATGATGTCAAGGCTCTTTTCCTGATCATGACTTTCAGGTATCCCAATAATTTTTAAATTATCTTTCTTAAATGTGTTTTCCAGATCAGTTGTTTTTTCAATGAGATGTTTCAGATTTTCTTCTAATTTTTCATTCTTTTGGTTTTGAAGTATTGTGTCCTGACTTCTTATAAAATGAGCAGCTTCCTTCAGCTCCATTCTAAATCTGAAGGATTTGCTTTCCTCAGAGAGCTTTCTTATCTCTTTTTCCATCTGGTCATTTCTGCTTTTTAAAGCATTCTTCTCAATAACTTTTTGAACTGTTTTATCCATTTGGCTTAAGCTGGTTTTTAACATACTATTTTCTTCAACATTTTTTTTTTGCATCTCCTTGACTAAGCTGCTGACTTCTTTTTCATGTTTTTCCTGTATCTCTCTCATTTCTTCCCCCAATTTTACTTCTATTTCCCTCACTTGATTTTCTTTTTTTTTATATAGTTTTTTTTTGCAAGGCAAATGGGGTTAAGTGGCTTGCCCAAGGCCACACAGCTAGGCAATTATTAAGTGTCTGAGACCGGATTTGAACCCAGGTACTACTAACTCCAAGGCCGGTGCCTTATCCACTATGCCACCTAGCTGCCCCCCTCACTTGGTTTTCAAAATCTTTTTTGAACTTTGTCATAGCCTGAGCCCAATTTCCGTTTTTCTTGGAGTCTTTAGATGAAGGAGTTTGAACTTCCTCATCTTCTGACTATTTTTGATCCTTCTTGGGATCATAGACAAAGTATTTCTCAATGGTGTTCCTCTTTTTTCTCTGTTTACTCATTTCCCCAGCCTGTGCCTGGTCTTGGGGTGCTTCCTGAGTTTTACAGTATTATTGGGACACCACCCCCCACAAGGATCTCAGTGTGTGAATCTCTGTCTTCTGTCCTGGTCTGTGAATGACCACAAGCGCACCCCTTGGCTATGGGGCTGAGGTGGGTGGGCCCTGCTGTTCTGTGTGGGGCCTTGACTGTGATCAGAATCTGAATGTGGTCAGCGCCCCAGAGTCCTGTTCCAGGGACAGAGGACAGACCTCGGAAGCCTCTCTCTACTCCCCTACCTAGGCTGAGCACTCAAGCCTGGGTGCTCCTGCTTACTGGCTCTGCCTGCTTCCAGTTCTTGGATCTGGGCTGCCTGGACCACGTTGCTAACTGAGTGCCCTGAGTGCTGGGCTTTACATGCTTGCTTTGGCAGAGGTCCCCTGCTGATCTTTGAAGTTGTGCCTGGTGCTCCCCGAGTGTAGGTCAGGAAACTGCCCCCGCTGCCATGAGCTGTGGCTCCCAGAGCCTTGGGGCTGCCTCTGGGAGGTTGAAGTTCCTTTACTCTGGTGGCTGCCCCTCCAACTGGGTGGAGTGGAGCCTTTCCACTATTTTCCAGGTTACCTTGGTCTGGAGAGCTGCCTCAGTGGATCCCTCTGAGGGTTCTGTCTCTCAGAAATTTAGTTAGAGTTCTTAATTTATAAGTTTTTAGAGAGCACCTAAGAGAAGCTCTTTTCCTGTCACCATCTTGGCTCTGACCCTGGTTTTTCTTAATTTTTAGATATTTCTTAATCTTTAGTGTATAGGTTCTGTTTTGGAGAGGTTCAAGAGGCCATGGGGATTGGAGAAAATTTTGCTTACTATATTTATTTATCCATTCAGTTGTTTTTTAATTAATTAATTAATTAATTTTTTTGCTTCTCTTATTTATTGTCTTCTACTTCTGTATGCTTGAATTCTCAATCTATTATTTTCTCTTTTGTTTCTTTGGTGAGACTTGTTTTCCTAGATTCCAGTTTTTTCTTCTGCCCATTAGTTTTGTTGTGCAGGCCATAAATTCTGCTCTTGTAATTCTCACTTCTTTTTTGAATAATTCAGGAACTTCTTCTCACAGAATACTCTGTATCATAAAGTGTTTGATCATTTTTCTTTTTTTGTAGTTACTGTTGTAGATTCTGAACTTTTACATTAGATCTGGAAGTCATATTTCCTTCTGCTGTTAATATTTTCCCCTCTTTTCCCTGTTGGTTGATCTGCTTATATTCTAGAACTTTGAGTTTTCTCCTTCCTTCTTCCTGAGACTAAGGTATTTTCAGAGATTTAAATACTCTGGGATTCATATTTAAAGACAAATATGAGATGCAGGGATGCAAAACTAGGCTTTCTTTACATATAACCATCATCTTTAATGATGAAATTAAACTAGAATTGGAAATTCATAGAGAGAAATAATATTAAGGAAACAAGGTCCTTACTTCTCCTCCTTTCTTGATTGGGGAATCTTATACAAAGCTAAATCAGACCCAGACCCAGCCTGTTGATCTCTGGTCTTCTTTATGCCATATCATTTGCATACCCTTCAGATCCTTCCTTTGTCACCTTTTCCCCTACCATTCCCCCAATTCCTTTCCACCTTTAGCTTTGGAAATAAAAATTAAATGAACACCATCATTCTTGGAAATGACAAGTCAATCACTTGCCCACTCCATTTACTATTCCTATGACTTCTCAGACCAAAACACCTCTCCAAAATTACTACTTCCCTGTATGTATTGTCTTCATTGTAAGGAGGTAAGCCTCTTATGACTCCCTCCCCTTTGTTTTTCTCTATTACTTATCCCCTTCTTACTTGTCCTCCTGCAGGAATCCAACCTGCTCAATGGTTGGAGAACCCACATGGTTCTCCAAATTTTTCCACTTCCACTTCTCCAAAGAATCTAATCTGTGAGTAATTTGGGAATTTTTTTGTAGTCTCTTGTAAACTATTTTTACAATCTGTGAATTAAAGTCTATGCCTTTCTCAAAAAAAAAAAGAATGTAAACTTCTAGAGGACAGGGACCAGCTTACTTTTTGTGTTTGTATCTCCAACATTCAGCATGTGCTTGGCAAAATATCAATTTAATTTTTTTATTTATTCATTCTCATTCACTGTTAATGAACTCTGTTTTATCTTAGATATTTTTCTTTTCCTTTTTTTAGGTTTTTGCAAGCAATGGGGTTAAGTGACTTGCCCAAGGTCACACAGCTAGGTAATTATTAAGTGTCTGAGGCAGGAATTGTATTTAGGTCCTCTCGACTCCAGGGCCAGTGCTCTATCCACTGTGCCACGTAGTTGCCCCTTAGATATTTTTCTTATATTGTTTCCATCTTCTGATACTCTATATAGATTTTTCCAGAAAGCCCTTAATCTATTAGTACCTTCTCCAAGTCTTGTCACTCCTCCCCTCATATATATTTACTCCTCCAAGAAGAGAAATCATTTTACCTTTTGCTTTCCACTGTCACCTTCAGATCCTTATTCTACTAACTGACCCTCAGAAAGTACATTTCTTCCTTTAAACTTTATCTATTGCCAGATGCTCAAATGCTTCCACCTGCAGATCTCTAGATCACTCTCCTTCTTTCTCAATAAAGGTAGCATCTGGAGCATAGCCTTCTCTACCTCAGTCTTTCCTTAAACTGACTTGCGACTACCAGTACCTGAACCTCTTTCAATCTTTTTCTTTCTTTCTTTCTTTCTTTCTTTCTTTCTTTCTTTCTTTCTTTCTTTCTTTCTTTCTTTCTTTCTTTCTGGCAAGGCAATGCAGTTAGGTGACTTGCCCAAGGTCATACAGTTAAATATTAAGCATTAAGAATCTGAAGTCAGATTTGAATTAAAGTTGTCCTAACTCTAGGGCTGGAACTCTCTAGCCATTGCACCACCTAGTTGCACCTGTCTTGTCTCTTTCAATCCCAAATAGGAGCAACTATTTAGGCAACAGCTTTTCCCATGACTCTAATAAATTTTTCTTGGTTGTCAATTTTTCTAGTTATAGCTTTTGGGGCAGTTATTAACACCAATATATCTGGATTTCCTGGGATTCTTAGTGTCATATAGTGAACTGTTTGCTGAACATGGATTTAGGAGACATCAGTTCAAATGTCCAACTCTTAGAAAAGAATCAAAGTGATATAGGGAAGACGTGATTGGAAAGAAATTTTGTGGAAGGGAAAATATTATTTATACCTATTTGGGGAATTCTGTTCATCTTTCCTACAGCTTCTCCATTGCCTAGCTTCAGGTTTCTAGCTACCTGAGCTTGCCCATTGATGGACCTTTCACTGGCATGACAGGAAATGGTATGTTGGACTTAATAGGTCATGTACCTTGGGATAGTACATAGCTTGCCTATTGGAGAATACTTGAGCCAGGTTCTGGATCACTCCTCAAATGCTACCCTTTGCCAACCCATTATAGGAGTGCATTTAAGAAGAAGTATTGCCCCTTTTCAGCAATAAAATTCACCCTTAAATATATAACAATCTAAAACAATGTAGAGAGCAACAAATTAGTTTGTGTCCTTTTAGAAAAAATTCTGTTCAGACTTTTTATTTCATATTTATTTCGTAGAAATTTTTAGGAGTGGAAATTTCTTTTGAAAAGGAAGCAGCAACTCTACAGTAATATATAAATTCACAGAAATTTAGTTGAAAAGAACCTCAGGAATTACTAAATCCAACTCCAGATTTATTTTTATAGAAAAGGAAACCAAGGTTCAATGTAGTTAAATTATTTGTCTATGGTCAGTAAACCACTCTGTTAAAGTTATGAACTGAACATAGTTCTTTCCTGACACTAAAGTCAGCTCTTTATCCAGTACATCAAGCTATCTGTTATAATTTTTAGGAAATCAGTTGGGAAATATTCATCTCTTTGATATTGAAATATGATCTTGTAAAATCTTTTGCCCATGTTTCACATTTTGTACTACATTATAGCATCTACAATGTGATTTATTTGTCAGCAGAATATTTACTAAAGAAAATTCTTCAGTTCTGTAAACTGTAACATCTTGTATTTTGGTATTCCTCCCAAAAGCAATTCTTAAGAAGGCAAAGACCATCTTCAGAAGCTTTGTGCAAGTAAATTGACCTCCAAATGAAAAGAATTCAAAAAGTGTGTACTGTTTTTACAATGCTTTTAATATCTTAAGTAAGCCATCATTTAATGGAAATAATGACCTCCAGGACTCATGTTTATATTGAGTTTTGCCCACTTACAATACATTTAGCCTTTAGCTTTTTCTATTTGCCAAAACCACATCAAAAGGACCACACACAGATTCCTGAGGTCATTATCACATTGTTATGATTTTGGAAAAGGAAGAAAAACCAATTCTGTCTCTTTACATTACTCTTTAAGACCAGAATTCCCATAGGAGTTCCTGAGTGTTTTTCCTTTCCTTTATGCATATTTGTTCATTTTTCTCTCCTTCTATCTCAGGTTATTTACCTGTCCCACTTTCCTAGCAGCTGGTTGTTGGCATATAAAATGAAGCTTGAAAGCATTGAGGCTTTAAGTGTACTTCAGTACATTGAAATAAAAATGGCTTAATCCAATATTCTCCTACCAGTAATTAACATCTTCTTTAAATGGAGGAGACAAGATTGTTTATGTTTCATTAAGCTTTGAGACTTGATATGAATTACTGTATTTTTATGTATTTCTGTAGAACCTTTTACAACTCACACTGCGACTATCTCAGGTTAAGTACTCTCTTATATGCATCACTTCACATTGCCATTACTAATATACTAAATATTGCTTTAAGATTTGCAGTAATGTACATGAGTGTAGAATAAGAACTGAAGGATACTGCTTTCAAATATAGCAGTTATGAGTAGAAAAGCAAGACAGATCTCCATCTTGGCTAGTCTAGGTGATCAATGTTTTGTTTCATATTTCACCCAGAGAGAGCATGTGTGTCCTCAAACACCATATGCTAAAGAATTCATTCAGTACTTATTCAGGAAAAGATATGCCACCATTCTTCAAAGGCCACCAGGAGTACCTCCTTCCTGAACCAACCAGCATATTCACCTGAATGTCTCTCATAGAGAATGGATCTTTATCCTGCCTAATTTGCAATATTTAATGAGTACACAGGCTGACAGGATGGGATGCAGGCCAGAATGATGTAGAAAGATACTGCCAGTCTCTCATCAGGAGTTATTATAGAATTTTTAAAAAAAGTTTTAACACATTTTTAATATATTCATGGCAGAAAGGGTTGTACCACTGACTAATATGGTTTAAAACTTGAAGATTGTGTAAATAATATTGTAAATGTTACTAGGGAGAACAGCTTTTTTAAAAAAATAGCAAGAAATGTTTGCTGCCAAGCCATATATTTTAAGATTTCTTGAAATGAAATGATAAACTTAGATTTAGATTTAAAAGTTTGGCTGTTTTTAATCTTATAGTATCTCTTTCTCTTTAAACCAAAGTCAAAGGAGTTCTTTACTAAGCCTTTTCCTCTCTTGCCTTTCCATTTAAATATTCAATTCTACTTCAGCTTTTACTCTCTAACCTTGAGTTCATTTGGATGTTATTACCAGGAAGGTGACAAGGGGTATACCCTTCACTGGAGAATAGTGGACAGTCTACTCTGTGGACAGTAGCAGAAAATCCCAAATCAAGAATGACCTCAGGATAAGGAATAACCAGGTTACTAGTTAAGATCTGAGAATTTTCTTTGTCTGTCTTTGAAGAAGTTTAAAATTCTTTGTGAAATGGAGCTCTTTCCCATCAAAGATAGATAATGAGGAAGGGAAAATTTCATTGCCTATAGAGTGAATTTCTGAAGATCAAAACCTCCCCACTGCTACGAATCTTTCCTGTTGTTCAGAACAGAGAGCAAGCCAACCATTTGGTTTTCTGCAAAAGTAAGATAAAAATATAGTTTTTGAGAAGGGTAATGATTTATAGAGCATACTAGCACAAAGATATGGGTAGGCAAAGGGCAAAGGAAAGGACATTACAGGTGGGAGGAACAACAGCAGAATATAGAAGTGGTAGAGGTATCAGCAAATGTGTCCTGCAACCAACAATAGTGATATTATTTGCCTGGAGTGTAAGGTTCAAATTGGGGAGTAGTATAAAAATAAACGAAGCTAGATGAGCAGCTTTGAGTCAAGTAAAAGAAAGTGGGCATATTATAGTCTGACAGTTCACTACTATTATAGATTCTTTTCATAATGGAAATAATGTTTTGGAAGGATAGTCAAGGAATATCTCAGTGTAATAGGAAAAAAGTGGATTTGGAATCAGGAGACCTGGGTTCAAAAATCCAACTCTGCCACTAAAAACTGATGTGATTTGTAATTTCTGGATCAAACAGGGTGAGTTTGGAAGAATAGTTATTAAGCTATTGTATAATATATGTGAAGTACTGAGGAGGTAAAGACAAAAGTGAAACAATCTCTGCCATCAGAGAGTTTTCACTCTCTAGGTGGAGACTATATACACAGCATATACAGACTAAGTATATATAAAATAAATAAATAATTATTATTTTGAAAGCACAGATTAGGATAATGAAGAGGAAAGGGAATCTCAAAGATCTATAAAGGAAGAAATTCAGGTCATGATAAGATAAAGGAAATAAAGAAGGGGTCAATGATTTTTAGCCTGGGATCTTGAAGAATGGTGGAGCTATTCAAAGAATAATTGGGAAGAGGAATGAAAATGACTGGGCAAAATTATAGATAAGATAGCAATTTCAGTACTAAAAATGACTCAGATATAATTTTGTATGAATGAAATAGAATAAAAAAGCATTTAAATTTTGACTGCAGAGATTTTGAAAAGTTTAATCATAATTAGGAAGCACCAGACTGAATATGAATAATGCAGCAGAATTGAAACCAGGGCAAGAGCATCCTTACTATCCATAACTAAAAACACATAATATTTTTTTAAAGTTCTCTAAACTTATGATGTCATTATTAAGTTAGAGAATGTCTGGTGTGATGGATTGAGCCAGCTGGAAACCCAGGAAGTCCCACTGCTGATGCTTATTGACTGCATAACCCAGAGAAAGTCACTTAACCTTTAGTACTTTAGGCAACTAAGATTGAATTGAAGTGAAATTGTTAGAGTGGATGCCTCATCTTGGGGTACCCTATTCTAATGAAATCACAAATGCAATCCCTATTTTTATTTAAAGAAGCTCCATCATAAGATTTTAAAATAATACCATGATCAATATAAACTGTTTTATATAAGCATTGAAATATTGTGCTTCTACCTTTAATAAGAATTGAAGAGTCGAGGGTGGCTAGGTGGTGCAGTGGATAGAGCACCTGCCCTGGAGTCAGGAGTGCTTGAGTTCAAATCCGGCCTCAGACACTTAATAATTACCTAGCTGTGTGGCCTTAGGCAAGCCACTTAACCCTCATTGCCTTGCAAAAAAATAAAAACAAAAAAAAAACCAAGAATTGAAGAGTCTAGTGTCAGGTAGACCTAGCTAATTGTGATATTGTAGAAATGGGAAGGCTCCTTTCTTTCCCTGTCATCTCTTCCCCTGATTTCAAACTACCACCTCCCCTAACTTTCTGATTGCGGAAGAGGGTAGAAACAAAACCCCTACAATTGAAGTTAAGACTTAAAATGTGAATGCTCCATTATTACAATCAGAGGCAACACTAACATATTTATTCAGAATCTAGAATTTAAGAACCCCCCCCAGAGACTTAAGATTTCGTCTCAGGATTGATATTGGAAAATTTTTCTTAAGAACAGATTTTGATGTGGTTGGGATGGGGAAAAAGGACCAAAAACATGAGGGTACTATTGAAAGAATGAGTGATAGTGGTTACTAGAAATGGCAAAACTTAATGAACAAACTAATAATTTTATTAGAGACTGAGCCTGATGATTAAATATACGGTCATGAATATGTGAGATTACATTTAAGAGAATTTTTACAGAATTGTTACTTGCTAATAAACATTTTAGATTTAGCATTATTAATGCCCTTACCCCCCATCAAAGAAGCTAAGATTTTGAAAAAATAAATTTGGAAGTCATACAAAGAGTATTCTATAAGACTAAATGTGCTGCTAGCCCAATAGCAGTATATGAATGGTTACTCTTAACCTCTTAACCCTAACAGAAAACTAAAATGTGAAATGACATACTTCTTACTTATTTTCTACATCGGAGAAATGACTCTTGTTTGTTTATCTACAGGCAAGATATGTTGCCAACAGCTGTATTGAGATGTGATGTGATCTTCTCAATGAACAATCTAAGAGTCATTGAATAAGTTAAAATAATAGGATCCCCTTGTTTGTAGTCAGTGTGTTGACAGGGGAACAAAAGAGAACCATGGAGTAAACACAGGGCAGGCTCCTACAAAAGAGAGAATTTAAAAATAATAAAATAGCTAAGTAGCACCAACCACAACAAAAAACCAAACCCTCCTTTTTATAGATAGCATGTGAAGTGCTTTTCTAATTAAATATTGGGTTTTCAAACGAAGTGACTGAACTACTGTTTAATTGTGGAAAGCAACTCCAAATTGGAACCTTAAACCACCTTGGAAGCATATCTTTATGTACATTAGTTTAAGTGTGGAAATTTCTGATAAGTTTATTGGCTTATATTGGTGCATCCATTTTACCCAGAAGTCTCTCTTTGAGGCAGTTTTCTGATTTCAGTCGTTTAATCTGGAGAATAGGACAACCATTCCAGAAACATCCGAAAGCCCTTTACCAACTTTATTATTTCCTTGATAAATGATGGTTATTGAATAGCTGTTTCAAACAGGATTGAAATGCAGCTACTCCTAGGGTAGAACACCAGCAGCTGTAGAGCAGTTTCCCAGCAACACCAGACAATGGTGTTAGGGAAAATAAATGCACTTCTTTTTGTGTCTTATCTGGGAACCTTTGCTTGTTAACTTATCATGGTTATTCAATTTAGATGCAGTCTTATTTTGTTCTCTGCATCTATTTTACCTAGGATCTGAAAGATTTACATGAATACTGGAGCTATTTTATGCTTTTAGATGTAATATACTTGTCTCTAAAAAACAGTTAAGTCTTTGTCTCCTAATCTATAGTGCTTCTATAATTATTATAGGGTAGGGAGGTTGGTACACAATGGGACATGATTTTTAATTTCCTGAGGGAAATATTTCTCATGATTCTAAGGGACATCAAGACCTGTGGAAAATCATTATATTTCCAAATAGCTTATCCATCAATATATTTAATTTTTCCAACACCTTTATGCACTAGGTAATTAGTACAAAGGTACTAGCTGGAGTTTGAGTGTTAGTCCTCAGTAAATTAAGCAGTGAAGTAGGGCAGATTTTCTAATTCTGAGAATATTTCTGGCCCACAGGTTAGTGTCCCGCACTGTCTCTTTATTCTAAATGCTGACCTTTACCTTACATCAACTTCTCATTCCTCAGTTTCCACCTAAGCTTTTTATTTTCCTTTTCTCCTGCCACCATGACCCTGTTCTTTTTGTCCTGGTTCTCATAAAATGATTAAAGGTTTCAGCTTTCATAGTCCTAAAATTGGAACTCTAGTAGTAGATAGACATATCACTAGGTGAGGAAAAAACCTCTGCGACCCATAGTTTTTTGACCTGATTGCCCAAAAAGGGAAGGGAGAGGAAGATCACTGTAGACATATTTAGTAGTTCTACTTAAGGCCTCCTTCTTCAGTGCCGATGTCCCACATATCCCTACTTTCTAACTCAAATGCAGTAATTAAAAATACAAGAAAGAAGAGATCAGAAAATTAGTTTCCCTCTAGGGATTGCCTTAGCCTCTCTCACACTTGCTGTTCAAAGTTCCATTGACTTTGGAACTTTTCTTGAGTTGCTCAGTTTCAGGTCAAGACTTGGAATATTTTTCTTGTCTCACTGAGAGTGTTTTAAATTCTCTCCTTTTCAGTTTGTTCCTATTGTTTTTCTTAAGTTGTCTTGTCTTAGTGTCCTAAGAAGTTTTTCAGGGAAATCTTGAGAAGGGAGAGATGGGAATGGGGATTTAAACAGGCCTACAATTCAGCCAGACTTAGAAAACCCTTTAATTGACTAAATTAACTAGTTATTTAATCAAAATAGCTTACTAAATTGGAAAGAAACCAGAATTGAATTTCTTTAGAGCCAAAGAATCTTACCCTCCCAGTGTCCTCCACAATATGGAAAAATAATAATCCCTCTTAAAACATAAACCCTAGAGTCCTCTTGGGTTTATGTTGACAGTTTTTATGAATCCCATCATTTAACACCTAAGGCCATCTTATCTTCCCTATACTTCCTTAAATAATTAGCATGTCAGTGCAAGTGGTAACCAGTCTTCCAAGTGGATTCCTGTATATTATAGGGATGGGCTTCATTGCTTGGAAGCATCAAAAAACAAACAAACAACAAAAAAATAACAAAAATGGAAAGGGAAAAAAGAGAGATAGTATGTAGAATAGAGCTTTTAATTTATCAAATTCACATCTTCACATTTACATGTTAGAATATATTTAAGAATCTAATACCTATTATGGTAGATACAGTGTAAGTCTACACATTTTGAATAGTGTCAAATTACTATGGATATTCATTGCAGTCTTTTTTTTTTTTTGGTGGGGGGAGGCCCAGGGTTACACAGTTAGTGTCTGAGGTCAGATTTAAACTCAGGTCCTCCTAACTTCTACTGCTTGTGTGCTGTACCACCTAGCTGACTCTATTGCAGTTTTAAAAATCCATACTTCATGTTTACCACATGAAGAATAGAGTGATCAAAGGTCTTAGATTTTCTGACATCCTTCTTTTCAATATTATTTCTCCCTCTTAGCTCCACATTAGCAGTATGATTTCTTTTCTATTTGACCATTTTCTTATTTTTTTGTATGAAAGTGAATTTATATATATATCTCACACATGAGTCTTACTCCTTTTCTTCCTCTTCATTTCAATTCAGCTAAGTTCAATAGACATTTATTCAGCAATTTTCTGTGTGGAAGACACTATACTAGGGGGTCCATTCCAAGAACAAGGGGACAGTATGTTCAAATGGACAAAGATGGTAGAAGTCAGCATGAAAATAGGGGACAAAGAAATCCAGTTTGACTAGTATGAAAAGTACATGAAGGAAAGCAAAATAAAACCAGATAGGTAGTCTGGACTGTATCCATACTGCTGAAGGTCTCCAGTGCCAGGATCAAGAGTTTATATTTTATTCAATGTCCATTGAGGCAGCAAGTTCATGAGCTTTTTCATTTTTTTTAATTAAAACAGTAACATAATAATATCAGCCCAATAGCAAGATTACTCAGTAAGTGATGTGAAGGATGAATGTGAGAGGCTATTATAATCATGTAAGCTAGAAAAAATGAGGCCTCGAACTTGGATAGTTGCAGTGAAGGTAAAAAAGAAAGTTTCAGTTTGTGTGAGACTGAAGAAATAGAATCAATAAAACTTGGTAACTGATTATATGTGGAGGATGAGGAAAACAGTCAAAGATATCTCAGATTATAAATCTGGATATATGTTAGTGGTGCCATCAAAAGAAAGAGAAATGTTAGAGGAAGGGGCATGTTTTGGGGGTGGGTAGCATGATCCAATGATAAGAGCTCTCTCTGGGTTTGAAGGCAGAAGACCTGGGTTCAAATCCTGGTCCTTCTAGGTGATCTTGGGCAAGTCCTTTAATCTCTGTAAATTGCAGTTTTGCGCAAAATGAATTGATTGGGAAAGATGACTCTTAAACTCCCTACAAGCTTGAAACCTATGATATTAATACAAATTCAGTTTTGAAATCGAAGTCTTAGAGGGTTACCTAGATGGAGATATTTGATAGATCATTGGAAATATAGGACTAGAACTTTTTGGAGAAGTTGGAGATATAAATACAGATTTGGGAGTTCTCTCTCTATAGAGATAATCATTCAAGGCATGAGTCCCAATAAAAGCAGATTATCGGGGGTGGGTAAATATATATATATATATATATATATATATATATATATATATATATATAGAGAGAGAGAGAGAGAGAGAGAGAGAGATTGAGAAGAGGAAGTTCAAGGACAGAATTTGTAGTCATCCTTTTTAGTGCTGCCTTTTATAATCCTTAACTCTCTCTAAGATTCAGTTTAGAAGCCATCTTTTATTTATAGTTTCTTTTAATTTCCTGTCTTTCTCTCAAATTGCCTTGAATTAACTTATTTTCACAAATTGATATAGTGGAAATAATGCTGAACCTGGAGTTCAGATTTGGGATAAAATCTTTGTTATGCCACTTACTATGTTTTATGACCCTGGGCAAGTCATATCATCTCACATAAGCCTCGTTTTTCTCATCTTTACATAGCATTTCCCTTGGGGTTAAATTATGGAAGAATTCTTCTTGTTGGCTATGAGAACTTTTATTGGATATTGAGTTGGAACTTTGTGTATTTAAAGGGGTTATCCACTCCAACCATGAGATATAAGAAAAACTATTTGAGCTTTGGGTCACCCATGACTGAATGGACTCCGTGGCAAATCAGTATCAGTGACCAATTCTTGTTTGAATCTCTTTTCTTTCAGGATAGGGCCTTATGAAATCTCAAATGACAATTGGCATCTTTCCTGTTCCTGGGATCCCTAAGCTCAGGATATAGTTGTAATGGAATAGTTGTAGTGCTTATAGTGACAATGACAGAGTCTGCAACAAACCAAAAATAAATTCAATCATGGAATAGAAGTCATTGATTAGGAGTTGATCAGATTCTACTCAATGCAATTGAAAGATAAAATAGCTAGTTAATGAACAATTCTCTTATAAATGTCCCAATCAGCATTGTGTACTAATCTCTCAATTAATAATTCTATAATTTTTTTATTCCTTAGGCCAGAGTCTCAAATAGA
The DNA here is from genome assembly GCF_037893015.1 of Macrotis lagotis. Classification (NCBI taxonomy): domain Eukaryota; kingdom Metazoa; phylum Chordata; class Mammalia; order Peramelemorphia; family Peramelidae; genus Macrotis; species Macrotis lagotis. The sequence continues at coordinate 188,964,496 of NC_133664.1, read as the reverse complement.
AATTTTCCTCAGGGATCTGAGGTGGGGGTAGAGTTGAAGCACTGGGAGGTAGAGCTATGTACCAAAGTAGAGGCAGACACCCAGATAAACTCTTCTAATATTACCCTTCAAACAACTTTAAAATAATGCTTTAAACTGAATTCCAGAGTGGCAGAGCCAACAGAAAGTCAGGGTATCCAGCCCAAGATAATTTAGGAAGTTGGCTTCCTAACCCTGAGATCAGTGTGGTTTGTAGTGCAACAACAACAGAGGGTCCTGGAGGCCACTCTGCCAGTGGCAGCCCCAACTTTGGGAACTGTCAACCCAGAGATGGTAAGGGAGTTGTGCAACTGGTCAGAAAGGAATTACAAGGGGTCCTGAGCCAACATTGGATTCAGGACATTTTTGCATTGTGCACGTGCAATTCCAGGTTGAAGCTCTGGGAGTTCTTGGGGTTCGTCAAAAGGAGGAGGGACCTGATCTTAGTTTCAAGGTAGAGTGGAGCACTAGCACTGTGACTGCAGGGTCCTAGTGCCAGGACTCTGAAGAAAACTAACTCTTGTGCCTTTAAAGGAGCAGTTAAGGACCAGAGCACAGACCAAGAGAGCACTGACCACATGTCTCCTCAGATGATATCTTGGAAGCACTGAAAACCTGCACGCTCTCAGAACTAGTTAGGAAATCAGGAATGCTAAAAAATCCTGTTGGTTAAGAAAGTGCCTCCCTACCCCAAGTTGAGTAGAGCCCAAATTTAACATATAGTTCAAAGTCATGAAATAGGTTGGAAAAATGAGCAAACAATATTATGGTGACAGAGAGGACTAAGACATAAACTAAGAAGAAAGTGCAGTATGAAAATAACTAAAGCAAAACTTCAAAAACAAATGCTAAGTGGACAAAAGCCCAACAAGAATGCTTAGAAAAGTTAAAGAGACAAGAGTGATAGAGGAAAGGTTGAGAAAAGAAATGAGAATGATAAAAGAAAATTATGAAATAAAATTAACAGTTTTGTAAAAGAGCCACAAAAATGCTGTTGAAAATAATGCTTTAAGGGCAGATAGGTGGCACAGTGGATAGAGCACTGGCCCTGGAGTCAGAAGTACCTGAGTTCAAATCGGGGCTCAGATACTTATTAATTACCTAGCTATGTGGCCTTGGGCAAGCCACTAACCCCATTTGCCTTGCAAAAACCTAAAAAAAACCATAATGCTTTAAAAACAGAATTGTTCTGAATGGTAAAAGGGGCACAAAGATTTACTGAAGAAAAGGAATCATTATAGCAGAATAGGACAAATGGAAAAAAAATGTGCAAAAATCCACTGAAGAAAAGAATTCCTTTGAAAGCAGAATTGGTTAAATGAAAAAAGTACAAAAGTTCACTGAAGAAAATAATTCATTAAAAATTAGAACTGGTCAATTAGAAGCTTATGACTTCATGGAGCATCAAGAGACAATAAAGCAAAGTGAAAAGAATTTTAAAAAATAGAAGAAAATGTGGAATACTTCATAGGAAAAGCAGCTGACCTGAAATAGATGGAGAAAGTGATAGTTTAAGAATTATTGGTTTGCCTAAAAGTCATAATTAAAAAAAGAACATATATATTATATTTCAAGAAATTCTAAAGGAAAATTGCCCTAATATATTAAATACAGAGGACAAAATAGAAATTGAGACTCCACCTGAAAGAGATTCCCCAAATGAAAAATCTGAGGAATATTATAGGCAAATTCCAGAGCTCTCAGGTCTAGGAGAAAACAATAAAAGCATCCAAAAAGAAATATTTCAAAAATCTTGGAACTACAGTTAATATCACATAAGATTTAACAACAACTTTGTTCATGGAGCAGAGAGCTTGGAATAAGATATTTTAGAAGGCAAAGAAGATTGAATTATAACAAGAACAACCCACTTAGCAAAACTGAGTATTATATTGCAGGGAGAAAAGAGGACATTTTAAGAAATGGAAGACTTTGAAATATTCCTGCTAAAAAGATCAGAGCTAAACAATAATTCGGCATTCAAACACAAGACTCTTCAAGAGAAGCACAGAAAGATAAACATGAAAGAGAAATCAAAAGGAAGCAGTTTACATTCCTATATAGTTTTATATATAAAACTTCTAAGAGCTTTCTCAATTATTAGTGTAGTTAGAGTCTACTTAGAGGATATGGGTGTGAGTTGATTATGTTGATTAATCTAAATAAAATGGAGGGAGAAAGAAGGTTGCACTAGCAGAAGAGAGATGAAGAATGGAGAAAATTATTTCACATGAAAGGTGCACAAGTGGAGAGGGAATGGGGGAATGGGCAACATTTGAACCTCACTTTCATTGGAATTGATTCAAAGAGAGAAGAATATATAAATATACTTAGTTGGGTATAGAAATTTAACTTACCCAACAAGAAAATGGGGGTGGAAGAGTTTAAGGCAAAAGGAAGGTGATAAAAGGGGAGGTTATATTAAGGTAGGTAGTGGTCAGAAACAAAACATATGTTTTGAGGAGGAATTGAGTAAAAAAGATAGATGAAGGGATATATACAATAATCATAACTATGCAACTGAAGGGGATGAATGCGCCAATAAAATGGAAGAAAATGTAGAATGGATTAGAAACCAGAATCTAACAATATATTCTTTACAAGAGACACTCTTGAAACAGAAAGAGACATACAGAATTAAAATAAGGGACTGGAGCACAATTGATTGTGCTTCAGCTGAAGTAGAAAAAAGTAGGGAAAGCAATCATGTTCTTATACAAAGTAAATCAAAAATTTAAAAAAACAGGGAAAAGACATTTTGTTAAAAGGTATAACATAGATAATGAAATAATATAAAAAAATTTTAGAGCAAGCCTTTCTAATAAAGGCATCATTTCTCAACTATATTGGGAACTGAGTCGAATTTATAAAAATAAGAGCCATTCCCCAAATGATTAATGATCAAAGGCAAAAAGTTAGCTTTCAGAAGAAATAAAATCTATAGTATTAAAAAATGCTCAAAATCAATATTGATTAGAGAAATAGAAAATTAAAACCACTCTAAGATACCACCTCACACCTATAAGAAATGACAGAGACTAGAGAAGATGTGGGAAATTAGGTACATTAATGAACAACAATATTGGTAGAGTTGTGAATTGGCTCAACCTTTCAGCAGAACTATTTGTAAGTATTCCCAAAGTGCTATAAAACTATGTATGTCCCTTGATCCTATTTAGATTTGTAACTCAAAGAGATCAAAGAAAAAGAAAAAGAACCTATATGTAAAAAATATTTATAGCAGTGTTTTTTTTTTGTTCTGTCAAAGACTTGGAAATTGAAGGGATTTTCATTGCTTAGGGAATGGTTGAACAATTTGAGGCATGGTTGGTTGTTGTCCTTTGATCTCAAAGGGGACAAAAATGGTTTCACTATGTTGAAGTCAAGGTATAGTGTTGTCAACTTTGACTAATCAGACCAATATAAACTCAGAAGGCTCTGCCACAATTTGGACACAAATAGTTCATATGAACATTTGGAGTGGGGATGTCTACAAATTTGCATAGCTCACATTTCATTTAACTCCCCTTTGCTCATAGAGTATAGCACCTTTGATGTGAGCCCATCATGTTGTGTGATACTATGCCAGTGTCTCTCATGTCTCAGAGCTGATTTTAAAGTTCTAAAGGGAGACTGTCTAACTAACATCTAAGTAATGATTTAATCAAGCAAGCTCTTCTGAGAAGTTTTGCATGGATTATACATCCATAAAATCTAGTGTATCATCATCTCTATTTTTGTAGCCCGCATAAAGAGATGGAAAGTAAATAATACCATTCCTCAATAGTGGAGAATAGTGAATAATATATGTTGCAAACTTGCAAACTAGTCTCATTCTCCTTAAGTATTCTTCATGATAGCAATGAATCATGAAAGACCCAAGACTTAAAACATTTCATTGAAAGTTAAGCAGTGAACATATAAAAGTTTATACTGCCTAGTAGATTTATCTTTAAGTTCACTTTTCAAGAGAAACTCTTTTTTACCTACTAGTAAAAACTGGCTTTGAAATTGGTACAAAATCATGTACACTTTGAGACATAATTAAATGAAACTTAGGTGAAGGGAAGCAAAAAATTTCAGATGATGAAAGGATTTGATCTCTGCCATTTGTTTGTCAACTTTTCCTCCCCATAACTTCTCCCTATTGATAAGTCAAACAGTAAGAATACTCCTAAGAGGTAAAGCAAAGACTTCATTACCACTGATGTTACTAATTTTTTTTCTGTTTTGCATAGTCCAGAAAAGGAAGTGTAAGTTCAGAAATGTTAGAAGTGAACTTTGTAAAGAAAAGTGAAGGCATCTATTTTGATGCCTACCTTATTTTATGGCAAAACATTGGGAATTGTCTTACAGTATAGTCATACCTGTGTATCTGGTTTTCACACGAAAAGGTATATGAATTTGGCACTTTCTAAATTCAGCATCAGTGAGGATAGTTTTTTCTGTCCACAAAGAAAACAATCTGTTTAGCAACGTATGTCTGAATCAGAATGTGTACTTGAAGAAAAATGGTTCTATCAAAAAAAAGTTCTCTCTGTAGTGGCACACATATACTTGAGAGTATTTTTTATTGATAAATGGGAGTTCCATATTTGGTAAACTTTGGATTGTGCACTTTAGGCTATTGTTGAGATAATAAGTTTTGAGGAAGAAAAGGGGTGATCATGCTCTCTTAGATTACATGATTTGTTGTCTGATTGTATGTACTCTCAGGCTAATCTTAAAAGAAAATCCTAAGAGGCTGATCTGAAGATCATAGTGGGAAAATGTTAAAAATAGATGATTTCCTAATTTTTGTTATGATTTTTGGCATTGCATTACTGAATATATTGGTCTTTAATTCTCTACTAGTGGCATAAAGATTAGATCTTTGACCTTTTATATACTGCTAGTTTGGATGGGTTTGCCACCTAATCCTTTGTGAGACATGAAGACAGAAAGGGTTAACTGAATTTGGAAACTTGAAAAATTCAGATTAAAACCAGAGCAATCTTTTTAAAAAAGTATTTTATTTATTTGTTTTTCCAGCTGCATGCAGTGGAAGTTTTTATCAATCAATTTTTTTCAAGGATTTGAGTTTTACATTTTTCTCCCTCCCTCTCTTCCTTCCCCTCATCTCCTAACAGAAAGCCATATAATATAGGTTCTTCATTGACAACCATGCTAAAAATAGATCCATATTGATCATGTGAGAGAAGAATGAAATCCAAATGGAAGAAAGAAAACATTAGAGAAAATATTGACATAACATCATGAAAATAACATAATGCATAAGACAACTTTTTAAAAAGTGAAAATAGCAAACTCTATAGTTCCTTCTCTGGATACGGATGGTATTTTCTTTTTCTTTTTTTTTGTCCCCTTCCTCACAGGGCCAGCTAGTAAATATCTGAGGCCAGGTTTGAACTCAGATCCTCCTGACTCCAGTGCTCTATCCACTGAGCCACCTAGCTGGCCCCATGGATGGTATTTTCTAACACAAGTCTTTTAAAATTGTGTTTGATTGTTGCTGAAGTAAACAAGTCCATCATGGTTGCTCATCACGCCATGTTGTTGTTAGTGTATATAATATTCTAGTTCTGCTCATTTCACTCAGCATCAAGTCTTTCCAGGCTTTTCTGAGATCCTGTCCCTCACGATATCTTATGGAACAATAGTGTTCCATCACATTCATATACCACAATTTGTTTAGCTGTTCCCCAATTGTTGGGCATCCTCTCAATATCAAATTCTTTGCCACTAAAAAAAGAGTTTCTATGAATATTTTTGAACATGTGGAATTTTTGCTCTTTTTCTTGATCTGTTCAGGATATAGACCAGTAGTGGTATTGCTGACTCAAAGGGTATTTTCAGTTTGGTTACCCTTTGGGCATAGTTCCAAACTGCTTCGCAGAAAGGTGGGATCAGTCCACAACTCCTCCAGCCAAAAACTTGTACAATCTTAACTCCATCTTACAGAATATCTAAAAAAATTAAAAATCCTTGCCTATGGAAATGATTATAAAAAGGATATTAGTAATTAGTAATAGTAATTAGTAAATTAGTAATAATAAAATTAGTAACATGAAATTTCAGAAATGAGAATTAGTCATTCATGCAAGTTTTGAATCTGATTCTTTCTAAACATATATTTTAATGGATTTACATTTCAATTTTTAATTAGTTTTTAATGGATTTACATTTCAATTTTTCATTAATAAATAAGCTTAATATCATGAAAACTACAGTGTACTAGGCTATATTCTATAAGAGTGACCCAAGTTTTTCTTTGTATTTTTTAGTGATGCTTCTGCATTGTTGTCTATACTTGACTTCCTCATCAAGATGATATATACATGAAATGCTTGAAATTTTAAGAGTATGCTTAACACAATTTATACCTTATTTGCCTCCACTGCCGAGATGTTCATGATGTTGGGTATAAAATGTATTTATTTTGATAAAGCACTTAACTGAGGGAATCTGATTGCCTCCAAGGCTGGATATGTCCATCTTGAGATCATTGTTTGATCATCTATGCAAAATCAAAAAAAGCAAAAAAGAAAAGAGGCAGTCAGGCTCATCTGTATAAGTACAAACTCTGGAAAATATATTGGAGTAGTTGAAATTTCTACCTTATGGCATATGCAATAAATAATTAGGTACATATATACATATGAAAGGGAGAGAGAGAGAGAGAGAGAGAGAGAGAGAGAGAGAGAGAGAGAGAGTAATAGATACGAGGTAATATCAAATAGGAAGGCATTAGCAATTGGGGGACTGAGATAGAATTTGTGTTGAGTCTTAAAGGAAACCAGGGAATCTAGAAAGCTGAAATTAGGAGGGAGAGTAATTCATCTATCAGGGACAATCAGTGCAAAAGCAAGAAGATGGGATGGGAGATGCTATGTGTGAGGTAGGACTTTGTAACTGGATAGTGAACTGTCTGAAGAGGAGTAAAGAATAAGAAGTCTGGAAAAAGAAAGAAAGGTCCAGGTTATAAAGGGTTGTAAATGCTAGAAAGTAAACTTTATATTTAATTCTGGAAGTGAGAGGGAGCCACTGGACTTTTTTTGAGTAAAGATGAGGAGTCAACAGTCACACAGAAGTGGAGGCATATAGGAAAATTCATTAGAAAACTCATTCAATGGTCCAAGGTAGAAGTCATAAGATCGCAGAGAATGTCTGGGTGAGTAGAGAGAAAATGGAGGAGTAGAAAATGAGATGATAATTGTAAAGACCTTAGCACAGTGCCTGCCACATAGGTAGCATGAATGATATCTATTGTTCTGTTGTGAAAGTAGGGACAATAATATTTCTTAATAGATTGGATATGTGGAGCAAACATGAGTGAAGAGTCAAAAATGACATCAAGATTTCAAGGCAAGATGATTGTACCCTCTGTAGTAATTGGAATATTCAGACTAGGAGATGGTTTGGATTAAGAGATAGTGAGTTCTATTTTGTACATGTTATGTTTGAGATGCCTGTTGGCCATCTAGTTCCAGATGCTAAAATGCTTAAAAGCAGCAGGTGATTTGAGATTATAGTTCAGATCAGCATGTTGCTACACAGATAAGTGAGAAACTAAAGAGAGAAAAATAGCTGAGGTGGAGGATGGAGTGGAATATTAAAAGTTATTCTAATGAGTTCAGATTTGCAGTTATACTAGTTGTTTACTCTTTAATTTCTGTGGAATCCAAAGGGATTCCAGAAATCTTGCAAGTAAAACAGGTTGATGAGACACCAGGAAGTAGTGGGTCCTGCCATGCTACACAAATTTTTGAAGTTCCTTATTTTCTTACTTTCTACTCTTGAGAAGAACTTTCTGTCATTGAAGGGATAAAGAAGCAGTATGATGAGATAAAAAAGCGACAAAGGAGGTGGACTCATAGAAGTAAGTTAGCAAATTGTTGCCATAATCCAGGAAAAACAAAATAATTGCTTGAAGCTTGGAAGTGGGAACACAATAAGGCTTCAGCAGCCAAATTAGATTTTTAAAAGATGTGAAGAAGATAGAAGCAATGGCAGGTAATGGAGGATGAGAACAAAAGTGGTATTTTCTTAAAAGAATAATGACAGGAGAGCTAAACAAATTGAACAAAAGCTCTAGAGGTGACAAGATTGCTGAAATAATTAATAAGGTCTTTTTTAGCTATGTTGGGAACAGGGGAAGAATGAAGATGCAATAGGACTACTGCTTGAATTACATGGAATAAAGAGAAGGCAGAACTAACTACCCTCTTCTTTACCAGAATGATTTTTGAATTGAGAAGGATAGAATAAGGATGGATAACAGGAGCAAAAGTCAAAGATAAGTAGGTTTAGAGAAGTCTTGGTTGTCTGCAATGAGTTCAAGTCATCAGGTTAGAGGAAAATATATTCTAAAATACTTCAAGAACAAACTTGAGTGTAAGTTTGTCAGATACATTAAAAATCATTGGGAACATGACAGTTACCATAGGAATAGAAACAAATGTCCCAGTTTTCAAAAAAAGAAAGAATGAACTCTTGAAATTCAAGACTGATGAAATTGGTTTTGACTATTGGAAAATTTTAGAGTTTAGGATTAAAGATTGCTTTGTAAGCATGTATAAAGGGGGGTAGGAATTATTGATGGCAGCATTCTTTATAAAGAATAGGGTATGATAGGCTAATTTATTTCATTTTTGGATGGAGTTATAAAACTTGTAGAACAGGAAATTATTAAATATGTACCATATCAGGATTTTGGTAAATCATTTAAGAAAATTCTTCATTCTCCTGACCTAACATGGAGTGATGTCCATTGGACTAGAATGGTTGATTTATTGAAGAGCAATTAGTAATAGATTGATGCCAACAATTTGGAGAAGATCTCTAGTGAAATTCCTCAGGGATGTTTCCTTGGCCTGTGCTGGTCAAAGACTTCAAGGAATAAATATATATATATACATATATATATATATGTATATGTATATGTATATATACATATATATATGAAATTCTTATAAATATTGTATCTGCTACAAATTGGGAAATGATAACTAACAAACTGAATGAGAGAGTCAGGATACAAAAAGATCTTGGCAAATTAGAAAGAATCAGAGGCTGGATGACCATTTTTCATAGATGTTATAGAGGGAATTCCTTTTCAGATATGGTATGCATTACCAGAGGTGACATGCTAATGGACTAGGCACTTTAAGTGGCAGGATCAAGTTGAAATATAATTGTGAAATGGTTAACAAAATAGATAAATGTTCAATAAAGTACAAATAATGTTAATTTGTGATTTTCTAAATCAATATGTGATCCATAGGGATCTATTTCTAATTGAGTTTGATACCAATAGACTAGATGACTTCTCAGTCCTATATGAACTGATATTGTGTTATTCATAGGACAGAAAGAGGAAACCGAGGTAGACATTGGTTAAGTGTTTTGCCCAGGCTCATATAATAAGTGTCTGAGGCCAGATTTGAACTTAAGTCTTATTTAACTCCATGCCCAGCATTTTATATACTATGCCATCTAATTGACTTTAGGGAGGAAAATGAGCATGAGTATCTGGGAGAATGGAGATGTCATGAATAGAGAGACAGAAAGAGAGAGAAAGAATCATAAAGAGGAATAGGACTAGGGAGGAGGATAATGAGATGAGTTAATATAATACTAGATATTTAGGTGGATAGATAAGTGACATAGTTCTGTCACTCATTTCAGGTTTTATGGAAGGTAAGGATATCCTCATCCATTTTCATACTTTGCCTAATGAACTGGTAAATAGATCCCATCCTAGTATTTTCTTGGGCTAATCAAAAGATTAATTTTGCTTTTCTTTAAATGAGACATTCATAGATTGTTTCATCCCATAAGCTCTTTAGGGTTCTTGAAATAATTTACATTGGGTTTGTAATTTATTTGGTTGAAATTTTTGAGGAAGCATATTTTTAATAAAATCTTTGGCAACTATAATTTTTTTCCATATTTGAAGTCAGAGTAGAAGAAAGTTCTTGTGACTTCAGAGAACTGGGGCCAATATTTCTATAACACTAATTAATCTCTCTAAAAATTATTTGCATGGAAATAAGTATCCTCCCACACTACTGATACCTATTATTAATTTTGAAAGATTGTTAGCAAAAACATATTTTTTTAAATAAATTTGAGTAGACACCTGTTTAAAGTGATCAAATTTCTCCTAAGTTATGCCAAAAGATGAAATGATTTTCCTTTCTAATTCTACACCATGTATACTGCTGGAGGTATTGTTCAACAGAACATTAACTACTGTTTTATTACTACCAAATGTTCTAGATACATCCAGGTATTCTATAATTGACTCCCCTATGGTGCTATACAACGAACTCTGTTCATTACTGATTTGAGTGCAGAGTGGCTGGAATGGCAGCTGAACAACATGTTCAGTTTAGCACAAGTGAAGTAATGGCCAGATTCTGGCTGGAAATCCTAATATCTTTCAACATAATGTGACTCCCTTGTTGGACACCTTTGCAAAAAGCAGAAAATCCTTTTTGTGAAAAAATGGAGGAATATTTACCTGAAGAAATACAAAGTGAGAAATGTTCAGAGTTGAAAGGAAGTGGTACTTGGTAATTAGTTGTAGTAGCTGGAGAGATATTAGGGATGAATAAAGGTGGGGGGAGCAGCACCTTTTTCTCTCTTCATCTCTCCTCTCTTCTTCTGAAGCATGAAGAGGTAGTAAAAGAGGTCAAGGCCAGATTTAAGAATCTTAAACATCTTAGATACAGAGTTAAAAGAGACCTTAGTAATTAATTTCTTTCATTTGACAGATAATAAAGTTAAGGCTATGAGAAATTAAATGATTTCACCAATTTCACCCAGGTAGCAAGTAGGAGAAGCAAGATTTTAACCCATGATCTTTGAATCCAAATCCACCACTCTGCCTATTAATCAACTGGGCAGCTAAGAGTTTGGACGAAAGGAATCATGAACCAAGTAGTACTTGGATATCATGATTGCGGACTATCTGTACACAAAGCTCAGGAGAACACAATGAAGGAAGTTGTTGCTCATTCATTTTTCAATTGTGTCTGACTCTTTTTGACCCCATTTGAGGTTTTCTTGGCAAAGTTTCCTGGAGTGGTCCATCATTTTCTTCTCCAGTTCATTTTACAGATGAAGAAACTGAAGTAAACTGAAGTAAAAAGGATTTTGTGATTTGTCCAGGATCATTCAGCTATTAAGGACAGATTCAAATTCAAGAAGATGAGTTTTTGTGACTCTGGGTCATGTTCTATCCACTGTACCCCTTAGACAAGATCACACAGTTTGTAGCAGATCTGGTATAAAAATCAATCCTCCTGCTTATCAAGCATATGGCCTTTCATTGGAGATATGATGGACTCAGTGATGGTGGCTGTGTTTTGGCTCCTGCTTAATAAATTTGGACGTCCTAACTTCTATCTTCAGCTCTTGGGGTTATCTTGCTTTCTGACCCAATAGGTCTGGTGTCAGGGTGGCTGAATCCAACCCTGGGTACTAGGTTACCAATGATTGAGTTTACCTGAGCTATCCTTTTTGTTTTCCATAGTGCATACCTGAACTATCCTTTCATCTCAGTCACTTATATTACCTCTATTCCTCTTGTGTTCTGTTTCTGTGTTATTATTCCTTCTGAAAGCCTCTATATGTCTCTTGTCCCCACACATGAAATACAAGATGTGTATCTCACAGAGATCAAATTGCTTCTTGATTGAATTACTTTAAACTAGGAAGTGAACTTTGTTGAAGCTTCCCAAGGCAACCAGATGAATTCCTTTCCATGAGCATTGTGATGATCAGATATAGTATAGGTGGGAAGAAAAACTTAGTGTTGAATAATTTGCAGCAGCTCTTGTTTGCAGAAGAAGGAAAAAATAAGGTGAAATAAGAGAGAATATAAGAAATAATACATTGCTCTTTCAGTTTCCTTTTATTAATGAATTGGCAGGTACTTTTTCCATCAAAGGTTATTAGCAATTAACTGAAATCTAGTTCCTTCTATTTGTTCCTCATCCTTCTTAACCTTGTCACCTCTTTTGATACAGTTGACCAATTTTCTCCTTCCTTATTTTTTTTCACACTGATTTCTTCTGTTCTCCATCCTGTCCAAGTTCATTTTCTCAGACACCTTTGCTGACTCTTCCCTGTCTTCCTGTTCCATGACATTGAGTTTTCCCAAAATATCTGTCCCTGAGACTTCTTTCCTTCCTTGTTGAAGACCTCCTGTGGGTTCCATATTCTTCTCTCTGCAGATGACTCACAAATTTGAATATCCATCTCTAATCTTTCTTAAATGTAAGTTCCTCATCATTAAAAGATACTGAATGGTTCTACCTGACTGTCCCACAGCTATCTCAAATTCACTATATCTTCTTATATTTATCTTTGAACCAATCTAAGCTTCCCTATTTTTATTTGGCCACCACCTTTCTTTCAGGCAACTGAGTTCAGTCCTTGGAATCACTCTTTTCTTATCCTGTTTATTCATCAATTACCAGCTGCCAACAAATATCTTTCTCATCCATTCCCTTCTCTTCATATACACAATTAACCTAGTTTTATCATTTGTGACTTTGCCTCTACTCTCCCAAAAGCATCCTAAGGTCTTCTTGACTCTAGTTGCTTCTTTCTCCAATCTAACCTCTCCATGACTAAAAAAAATGGTATTCCTGAAGCATAGACTTGACTCTTTCACTCTCTTGTTCAAGGAGCTATGGAGGCTTCCTGAGGCCTCTAGTATAAATTCAGTCTTCTAATTTTGTTATCCAAACTCATTTATACATGAGCTTTAACTTATCTTTTATAGTTTACTGCATTCAACTCTACTTTGCCATTCTGCAGTCCAGTAAAAGTTATCAGTCTAGCTTCCTTCTTGGTGCCTCTTAACTATTATTTCACATCTCTGGGTCAGGTCTTGTTTGTCTTTGTATCCCCAGTGACTAAGACTATGCTTTGTATATTGCTGATTAAAACAACCACTTGGTGAATTGAATTTAGGTAAAGAAACTAGCTTTCTCAGATCAGGAACAAGACACCATTTCTCATTTCCTCTTCCTAAAAACTTCGGGTTGTTCTCAATATCCTATGAGATTATTAGATGAGGTTCTTTTTTTAAATGTCCAAATTCAATAATATGGGTCAAATGGATTGTAACTTGCTTGAGGGCAAGGCCTATTTTATTTTTGGCATTGTATCTCCAGCACCTAACACCATGCTTGGAATATTTAGCTGGTATGCTATGAATGCTTGTTGAATTAGAGAAAAGAAACACATATATCTGGATCTAGGACTCTTTCTACTTTATCAGTAGAATAAATGAAAAGTATCAGTGGCTTCACTTTATGTGGATGATCATTGTCCCAATTAATCTTGGAGATTTCTTTCACATATCTCCCCTCAAAAGTTGCAGTCAAAATAGAATCATTCTCTTGATTCTTTCTTAGTAGCATCACTACAAGCTATCTCCAGGAAAAAAAGGATGAATTTTGATGGCTAAAATGTGGTTTCTATATTCCCATCCCACTATTTCTATATTATCTACATATAGTTAGATAGATAGTAATTTTATTAATTATAATAATAACTATCAAATAAAACAGTATTATTATTATTGTCCTCTCTCCCTTTCCTCCAAATTTTGCAGATATAAGAGTCATGTGGGAAGTGATTTAGGAAAAGGTGCTCAAAAATTGCTAAGTCTTGTATAGAAATTAAATTTCTTGGCTCCAAGCCTGGTTCTTTTATCATTAGGTTTTAGATTGTCTTCTATTCTAATAATAGAAAATTTACTCTTATTTTGATATGTCCAAAACACTTCCGGCAAAGGGAAGCAGAATTGATTAAAAAAAACTATTCTGATCTAAATTTCCTGGATGATTCAAATTAAAGTTTCCAGATAAAATTGTTTTCCTGATGCACGTTCCATAGATGATGACAAATGATCAGAGGAGGCTGGGAAAAACCACACATTCTTAGAGTTGGTAATGACCTTAGAAGTTACTTTGTTTAGTTTATACTTAAAGATTGAAGCTTCTCTCTCTGAGGTACCACCTCACACCTCTCAGATTGGCCAGTATGACCAGGAAGGATAATGATCATTGTTGGAAGGGATGTGGGAAATCTGGGACACTATTACACTGTTGGTGGAGCTGTGAACTCATTCAACCCTTCTGGAGAGCTATTTGGAACTATGCCCAAAGGGCAACAAAAATGTGCATACCCTTTGACCCAGAAATACCACTATTGGGTCTATATCCTGAAGAGATGAGGAAAAATGGCAAAAACATTACTTGTACAAAAATGTTTATAGCAGCCCTGTTTGTGGTGGCAAAGAATTGGAAATCCAGTAAATGTCCTTCAATTAGGGAATGGATTAGCAGACTGTGGTATATGTATGTCATGGAATACTATTGTTCTATTAGAAACCAGGAGGGACGGGATTTCAGGGAAATCTGGAGGGATTTGCATGAACTGATGCTGAGTGAGATGAGCAGAACCAGAAAAACACTGTACACCCTAACAGCAACATGGGAGTGATGTTCAACCTTGAAGGACTTGCTCATTCCATCAGTGCAACAATCGGGAACAATTTTGGGCTGTCTGCAAAGGAGAGTACCATCTGTATCCAGATAAGGAGCTGTGGAGTTTGAACAAAGTGCAAGGACTATTCCCTTTAATTTAGAAAAAAAAAAAACAGATAGCTTGTTGTCTGATCTTGTTACCTCTTAGACTTCTCTTCTCTTTAGGGATATGATTTCTCTCTCATCACACCCAATTTGGAACAAGGTACAACATGGAAACAAAGTAAAGACTGACAGAGTGCTTTCTGTGGGGGGGTGGGGGGAGGGAAGCAAGATTGGGGGAAAAATGTAAAACTCAAATAATATCTTTAATAAAAATAAATTTAAAAAAAAGATTCAAGCTTCTCTACAATATCTCAATCAGCAGCTACATGACTTATGTTTAAAGGTCTATAGGGAGGACACCTGCTGTTTTATGAAGGAATTCATTTAACTATTAGATAGTTCTAAGTATTAAAGCTTTAACAATTTTTATTTTTTCCTTTTTTCAATTAATAAACACTTATTTTAACAAGAATTTAGCAAAGTGCCTGACATACGGTAGGCATTGTATAAATGTTATTATTTTTCTCTCCTTTCTCTTCCCCCTACTAAAAAAAAAAAGAAAAAAGAAAATTCTTGTAATAGATAAACATAGTCCCCTAAAACAAATTCTAGTATTGTCTATGTCTAAAATGTGTTTCATTTTACATTTTGAAAATAATAACTCTCTTGGGAGGTATATAGCATGGGGTATCTGGAGTCATGAATGCTCATTGGGGTGATCTGAGTTCTTAAGATTTTCAAAGGTTTCTGTACCAAATGTTTGGGATACAGAGAAGAGCAGAAACTGTACTTGCTCTCAAGTACTGTAGGGAGACAACATGGAAACAAGAGGTACAAATAAGATATACACATATGAGCATATATGTGCACATGTATATTTGCATACACATACATATCCATACATCTGCATATATACATCAATGTATATGTATGTTTATGTGTATGTGGGAATAGACAGACAGACTGACAGAGGAACAAATAGATAGATAGATTGATAGATAGATAGATAGATAGATAGATAGATAGATAGGAGATAATATCAGAGGGAAGACACTAACGCTAAGGAGGACCTAGAAAGACTTCTTGAAGAAAATGGGACTTCAACTGATTCTTGAAGGAAGCCAAGAAATCCAGAAAACAAAGATTAAGAAAGAGAGTACTCTAGAAATAGGAGGTAGTAAAAACGTCCAACAATGGGAGATGGAGTTCTGACAAAATGTTGAATAGGATCTCTAGGGCACCCCTCTAGAGATTTGTCTCAAGACTATTGTGGATTCATTAATAACTGTTTAATCTACCCATTCAGATAATTCTCAATCTATCTAACAACACTAGTTTTGTAGGCTGTATCTATCCTGTCCATATGGATTTTGTTCGACTTTGCCAAAGACTTTGCTTATACATATACTATTTTTCCTTATCTGCTATTGTAATAACCTCATCAGAAGAGGAAATGAGGTTACTCTGCATGAGTTATTTTTAATGAACCTATGATATTAGTGATCTCTGCTTCCCTTTCTAATTGCTCACAAAACATTCTTTTTGGTACAAAATGATTAAGTCAAAATCACAGGTTTTAAATGTTATTTTAAAATTTCAGTTTATTCACCTAAGAAAAAAAGTGTGTGTCTGTGTGTGTGTGTGTGTGTGTGTGTGTGTGTGTGTGTGTGTGTGTGTGTGTATGAGGTGGTGGTGATGAAACTTGGGATATACATTGTATTTTTAGGGAAAGCACTTTCAAACACTATCGTCCATTGAATATAACCCAAATTTTATAGTTGCCCCAAAGAGGAAGACTTTATTCTGCCTAAGTTCAAATCTGGCTTCAGACACTCATTCACTCGATGACCCTGGGTAAAACACTTACCCATATTTACCTCTAATTTTTCATCAGCAAAATGAAATGGAAATGATAAACACTCTAGTATTTTTGCTAAGAAAACCCCAAATGAAGACATGAAGAGTTGGACATAATTGAAAAAAAAATGACTGAGCAACAATCACCTCCATAAACATATTACTCCTTTGTATTACATATGTAATCTATCTATCTATCTATCTATCTATCTATCTATCTATCTATCTATCTATCTATCTATACACACATGTATATCTTCTGTGTATTGCAAGTATTATTTTTCCAGTTTTATAGATAAGGAAACTGAATAAGAGAGACAATTTGGTTTGCCTAAGATGATATAGCCAGTCAGTCCCTGAGCTAGGATTCAAACTTGGATCTTCTGTTTCCAAATCTAAGTGCTCTTTACACTACATTATGCTCAGTCTTCATATGGACTGAAAAAAATGACTTCTTTTTTAAGCTTCTTGACCCCGATGAGATCCTTTAGTGATGATCAGGAGCTGGAACTGTTGAGTTTCAGATATAGATTGGAGAGCTTCCTTCCTAACTTCAGTAAAATAGCTCAGAGTTTGGCTCTCACTTTTAAATACTACGCAGATGGCACTGAACCCCAGCCAAACTGGCGGTAAGTTGATTCCCTCTGGTGAGTGCTGGTGGGGTGTCTACAGGATGGCATTCACTTCTCCTCTCTCTCTCTCTCTCTCTCTCTCTCTCTCTCTCTCTCTCTCTCTCTCTCTCCCTCCTCCCCCTTAGATTTAAGTCTTTTCTTTAAAAGTATGTCCAATATAATCCAATTATTGCTTTCCTACCTGAACATCTGCTTCTATTAACTATCTCATCTTTTGGAAGATTTCATTTCAGTGCTAGTTCAATGGTTTTTTTTAATTTTCTGATTCCCCACTGATAGGAGAGAAAATATATGGAAAGGGAGATCTAAGGAGCTTCCTATGGGTTTAGAAGAGAAAGACGAAAGGACACGCAATGCCTGTTATGAAAGAAGCTCATAAATGCTGATAGAGATATTAAGAATTTCACAAAATTTGGAACTTGTTTTCATGAACTAAAGAAAAATAACTGCATAGAGTGGACACAAACCAAATTTTTAAGAAGGAATTTTTTTTTGGTTTGGTTTACTGTTACTATATCTTATTTTTTAGATGCTCATTTGGTACAGAAAATTTTTGCAAACTCAGTGAAATCTTAATTATAATAAATACAAAATACCTATATGCAATACTAAGCCAAGGAAGTAAGAGTGAAAATTTCTATGTTTGTGTCTATTAAAATATTTGGGTTTTATTTTCATAGTGTAAATATAATGGAAGGTAATGTGTTCTAATTTTCTTGAGGTATCAATCATCCCTTCTATTTAATCTTTACTACACATGATATCTACAAATATGCGAAAGTCTCTCCCTATCCTTTACTAAAAGGACATATTATCTTATATTCTCAGTTGTCTGGGCAAACAAAAACATGCCTGAGCTGCCCCAAGTCCTTTTATAAAAAAGAACATATTAAGAAAAAAATCAAAAATATTTCCTTTTTTTATGCCTTTCTTTTCAGGGTCAAATCTTTAAAAAAAATTTTTTTTAAAAAATGTATATTATTACAATAATCTTGTTGTAAGACTAAACATAACCCCCCCCCCCCAGAAGATGAGAAACCTCAAGAACAGTGAAAGAGAAAAAAATGTACTTTAGTCTTTGTTCAGATTCCAACAGCTCTCTCTCTCTCTCTGGGGTGAATTGCCTTCTTTATCATAAGTTCACCAGAGAAATTGCTTCAATATTTCTCCCACAGTTGCTATTATAAGTTGTATTTACCTCCACTTTATTCCTCCCTACTTTCATTTATTCTATTCTCTCTCCTTTCATCCTGTCCCTGTCCAAAATTGTGTTGTATCTGAGTACCGTCTCCCACGATCTTCTCTCTCTCTCTTCTATCACCTATTCCCCCCTTACTTCTCTCCATTCCCCCTTAACCCATATGGCCCTTTCTTCTCATTTTTTCCAGGGTGAGATAGATTTCTATACCCTATTAAGTGTGTATGTTATTTCCTCTCTGAGCCATTTCTGAAGAGAATAAAGGTTCACTCATTCCTCCTTGCCTTCCCCCATTCTACTCCATTGAAAAAAGTTTTCTCTTGATTCTTATGTGAAATATCTTAGCCCCTTCTTCCTCTCCTTTCTCTTCCTCCCAGTACTTTCCTTTATCACCTATTGGCACCATATTTTTACTATATTATACCATTATATTCCACTCTTCCCTGTGCTCTGTCTATATATGCTCCTTCTAACAGCTCTTATAAATGAGAAATTTCATGGAGTTATCAATATCTTCTTCACATGTAGGAATATAAACAGTTCAACATCATTAAGTTCTTCATACTTAGTCCTTCTCATCCATCCCTTCTTATGGAGGTGATGAAGGTGAAAGAATAGTTCAATATGAAAGTCCTGTATTTGAAGATCAAACTTTTTGTTAAGATCTGGTTGTTTCAATAGGAAAGTTTGAAAGTCCCATTTCATTGAAAGTGCATCTTTTCCCCTGATAGAGGATGTTCAATTTTGTTGGGTAGTTGATTCTCAGTTGTAAAACAACATCTTTTGCCTTCCAGAATATCATATTCCAATCCCTATGAGCACTTAATGTAGATGCTTCCAGATCCTGTGTAATCCAGACTATGGGGCCACAGTAGTGTTTGTTTCTGGCAGTTTTTAGAATTTTCTCTTTGGCTTGGGAGTTTTGGAATTTGGCTATAATATTCCTGGAAGTTTTTTGGGGGGATCTCTTTCAGGAGGTGACCAGTGAATTCCCTCAATTTCTATTTTACTCTCTGCTCCTAGGATCTTAGGACAATTTTGCTGTATTATTTCTTGAAAAATGAAGTCT
Organism: Macrotis lagotis; assembly: GCF_037893015.1. Classification (NCBI taxonomy): domain Eukaryota; kingdom Metazoa; phylum Chordata; class Mammalia; order Peramelemorphia; family Peramelidae; genus Macrotis; species Macrotis lagotis. The sequence continues at coordinate 188,945,107 of NC_133664.1, read as the reverse complement.
AGGCTCTTTTCCTGGTTGTGACTTTCAGGTAGCCCAATAATTTTTAAATTATTTCTTCTGGATCTATTTTCGAGGTCAGTTGTTTTTCCAATGAGATATTTCACATTTTCTTCTAATTTTTGGCTTTTTTTGGAAGAGCTTTATTTCTTCCTGATTTCTTGCAAAGTCATTAGCTTCCTTTAATTCTATTCTGCATTTGAAGGAGTTATTTTCTTCAGAGAGCTCTTTTATCTCTTTTTCTAGCTGGCCAGTTCTGCTTTTTAAGGCATTCTTCTCCTCATTTGCCTTTTTGTTGCTTTTTCCATTTGCCCTAAATTGGTTTTTAACATAATATTTTCTTAAGTAATTTTTTGTATTTCTTTCACCAAACTGCTGATTTGGTTTTTCATGATTTATCCGCATCACTCTTATTTCTCTTCCCAATTTTCCTCCACTTCCCTTAATTGCTTTTCAAAGTATTTTTTGATCTCATCCATAGCTTGAGCCCACTTTCTTAGAGGCTTTGGATACAGAAGCTTCGAGTTTGTCATCTTCTGAATCTTCCATGAGACCAAAGTAATTTTCTATGGTCATATTCACCTTTTTTATTGTTTGCTCATTTCCTCAGCCTATGACTAATTTATCACACTTCCAAGGCTTTGAAGGGTTTTTGGAACACCCCACTGGGACCTTTATTCCTTCAAGGTCTTATACTCTCTTGTCTGTGCTTTGAAATGTAGATGACCACAGGCACTCCCCTCTGCCTTGGAGCTGTGGGTTGAGTCCCTGCTCACAAACTGCAATCTAGATCTGAGTATGTGTAAATAGCAGAGTCCTGCTCCAGGGAGAGCAGAAAGATATCTGCAATCTCTCCCTACCCCCTTACCTTCTGTGGACTGCAGGCTGGCTTCCCTGATTCTCACCACAGGGCTGTTCTGAGGCCAGTACCCCTGCATTCTGGTGCGGCAGTTCTCTCACCCCCTCTACACTGCTCCTGGTGATCCCTCCGCTGTGCTATGCTTTGAGTGCAGCTTTTTTCCCACCTTCTGTCCTGGTGAAACATACCTTTTCAGTGGAAGTTCTAAGTTGTCTTGGCCTGGAAAATTGTAACACAGTCTTTCTGTGGCTTTTGTTCCTCTCAGTTTTGACTAGAGTCATAATTTGACAGCTTTTGGAGTTTATTGGGTAATGAATGAGTTTCAAGGAAATCCTGCCTTCACACAGCCATTTTGGCTCCACCCCTCAGGGTCAAATTTTAATAAAGAAGTACTTATCTTCATTGCCTCAACTTCCTCATTTCCTATTCATTTCTTAATCCATCTCAGTCTGACTTCTGAACCCATGACTCATCTAAAATTGCTCTCTACAAAGTTACCAATGATCTCTTTTTTGTTAAATCAAATGGTCTTTTCTCTGCCCTCTTTTTCCTTGTTTTTTTCTGTAACTTTTCACATTATCAAATATGCCATCCTTCTGGAGACTTTTTCTCCCTTGGATTCTGTATCTTCCATTCTTCCTTAGTTGTCTGATTTTTCTGAATGAATCTATGATGAGGTATAACAATCTTTCAATTGCTCCCTACTTTAATTTCATTCATACTCCCCATAGTTCCTCTTCCAAAGGTGTTCTTTCATTAAGCTACTTATACCACCTTCCAGCTCCCTTCCTTTCAGCAGACCTTGTCCTTCTTCTCTTCCTCTCTTCCTCTCTTCCTCCCTCCCTCCCTCCCTCCCTTCCTTCCTTCCTTCCTTCCTTCCTTCCTTCCTTCCTTCCTTCCTTCCTTCCTTCCTTCCTTCCTTCCTTCCTTCCTCTTTCCTTTCCTTCCTTCTTTCTTCCATTCCCAAATCACTTTGCCTCTCATTGACTGGCCAACCTAACTTGGTCATTATTTTGGGCCCTGTCTGGCTCAGAATGTTTATAAATAGCAATTGTTTCTTTTTTGGTCAGAAAACTGAGGTTCCTCCCCTCCAAGATTGATTTATTTCCCCCCACTTTGCTAAAAGTGATCATTCTTTGCCTCATTTCTCTCTTCCCTACTTCATGCAATGGGTCTTGCTTCCATTAACCTGAGATCTGATAAAGACCTTAGTTTAAAAAGTTCAAGGTCTCCCACTGCATTCAGGGCCATCTCCAGTCATCCCAATCCATTTTTGTCCACTGGACTGGATGAGATGACCCAGGGGAGAGAAAGTGAGGCAGGTGCCTTTGTACAGCCCTCTCTCATTTAAATTCAAATCACTTGCATGTAATGACATCTCCTCCCTGATGTCACAATCCTCTTTGAGAATAAAGGACAATGATGTTTGTGCGAGTATCTTAGGGATGCAGCTCTGACTTTTTTCTTTCAGACTCTGCTAAATTACCACACATTTAGTTGTCCTGTATTCAATTATTTTTTTATGAAGATAATTCCCAGATGAAGATATATGGAATAAATCTCTTTTCTGATATCTAGTTCTACATTATTAATTGTTAACTATGTATTTGTACCAAGATGTCCTATAGTCATCTTAAACTCAATGACTAAATTACCAAAATGAATTTTTCCCAAAAACCTATCCTTATTTATAACTTTCCTTTCTCTGTTTTATACTTCCAGTCACTGAAGTTGCTAATCTCAAATTCATATTGAACTATTCTTTCACCTTCATCACCTCCAAATATGAATTCTTTCTCCACAACTCTACCTTTTTTGCTAACCCTAATCCTAACTCCGTGTCATTCAGAAGATCATTGCCCTTATTCATTTCCTTATTACCTTTCACCAGACTACTGTAATAACTGCCTAATTTTTCTCCCTACCTTAAACCTCTTCTATTTTCCAAAAAAAATTCCCTCATAAATTGATATTCCTAGAACACGGATCTGATCATACCATTCCTTTGTTCAAAATAAAAGCTCCAGTGATTCCCTATGGCCTTTTGGGAAAAAAAGCAAACTCCATTTATTTGGCTTCTTACAGTCTTTTCTGATCTGACTCCAGCCTATCTTGCAAGATATATTACACATCACTTTCTTCTTTATATTCTACATTTCAGTTCAACAGCTCTATTTTCTCTTCCTTGCACATAGCCAACGTTATGCCTGTATACCTACTTACCTTAACCTTTCTAAGTTCAGTTAAGGCTCAGTTTAAATGTCATGTCAATGCAAGACTTCTCCTGATCCCCAAAGTTCCTAGTAACCTGTGAGTGTACTAGGAATGTTAACATAATTTGGATGAGGAAAAAAAAATCTAGAAAGGTGGATTGATTACTACCTTCAAGTGTTTCATAAATAGTGTTTTATGAAGAAAATGATGATCAGGTATTTTCCATATCATGGAAAACAGCATATTTTAACTTTTTCTTTTGCAAAGCAATGGGGTTAAGTGATTTGCCCAAGGTCACACAGTTAGGTACTTATTAAGTGTCTGAGGCCAGATTTAAACTCAGGTCCTCCTGACTCCAGGGCTGGTACTCTGTTCACTGCACCATCTACCTGCCCCATATTTTAATTTTTCAATGAGATTTTAAAGTAACAATTTTGCTTAGATGTGACAAAGAAACATAAAGGTGATGTTTTATGTGTTTATAATTTATTAATATATTTGCATATTCACATTCTGCCCACTTTACACCCCCATCCCCCTAGAAGAATATAAGTTTTTTAAGTGCAGGAACTTTTTCATTTTTGTCTCTTCTTTCTCAGAACATAACACATTGTCTAATATTTAGAAGGCACTAATGAGTGCTTGTGGAATAAATGAAAGGATTATTTGTGGAGTGTTGAATTTGAAACCAGGAAAATCTGAATTAATATCCCAGCACTGGTATCTTTTGAGCTGTGTAATCCTAGGCAAATTACTTAAAACCTCTGAACTGCAGTTCCCTCATACATTCAATGAGGGTTTGGATTAGGTAGTCTCTCTCTCTCTTTTTTTTTTTAGGTTTTTGCAAGGCAAACAGGGTTAAGTGGCTTGCCCAAGGCCACACAGCTAGGTAATTATTAAGTGTCTGAGACCAGATTTGAACCCAGGTACTTCTGACTCCAGGGCCGCTGCTTTATCCACTACACCACCTAGCCGCCCCTAGGTAGTCTCTAAAATCCCTTCTAGATGTAAATCTTTGATCCTTCATCTTACATTGGTCTTTCATACTCTGGACAGTTGGGTAGTCCTCTAATACATTGTCCCAATGTAGGGTCATCTGAACTAAACCTAAACAGTTTTTGTACTTCGGGTGCAAGACACAAATGCAAGAGTAAGAGTGGAAGAGAAGGAGGAGATGCATGCTCTAGAACACTACAAGGATACTGATAGGGAGACTGCAGGGTAGTGGTGTGGAACATGATAGAAAATAAAGGAAAACTAACCTGGATTCCTCTAGACCCAGGTTCCCAAAACTTTTCTGTTCTAATAACCCTGGCTTTCAAAAGGCATAAGGCAACAAGTATTTTTTGAAGTGCTTACTATGTACTAGACATATGCTTTATGTATTGCTATATGCTTTGCAAGTATCATTCTCATTTTATAATTGAGGAAACTGAAGTAGACAGAAGTTAAGTAACTTGCCCAGAATCACATAACATAAATGTCTGATAAAGGATTTGGTTTCAGATTTTCTTGACTCTAGGTCCAGTGTTAGATCCACTGTACCACGCTCACAGCCAGCAAACCGTCCCGGTCCCCCTATTCACTATGAAGGGCAATGAATTCTACAGTTTGCCATGCATATGCATATAAAAAAAAACAAGAGAAAAAGTTGAATTAATTTTTTATAGAGAACTTTATTTGATGTATATTTTTATTATAATAAAGTTGCTGTTTCTCAAATCCATAACATTTCCTGCTAGTATTACTTTTTTTGTAATATTTAAAATGCATGACATAATTATTTAACAAATATTTCCATACTCCCTTGACAAGTTCTTGTATCCCTAGGAAATATTTCTACCTGGTGAGGAAAACCTGTTCTATATACTAAGGGATAATAATATATATTTCCTACTTCCTAAAATAAAAGAGAATATGGGAGAGCTTTCCATTTTGACAAACTATTTTTCCTAATTATTTTTCTATATTATTAAATAACTGAAAATTTTGACTTTGGAATCTTGGGAAAAGTCCTAGTTTCCTTATTCTAGTTATTGCATTTGGATACATGGATTATTGTGGAATCTGGACTTTTAGATAGCTATATTTCCACCTCCTTTCTTCATCTTAAAATCTTGAAGATCTTCATAATTGTACCCAGTAGTTCATATGATCTTAATGTTTCTTTGTTTTACATAACAAAAATCCTGATTTTTAAAATCTTATTTAAATTTCAAAATTTGTTCTGTCTTCTTCCATGGATGCAGAAAGCAAGTGGTAAAGTACATTCTTTATATAAATTGTTCATACTTTTCAATAAAGTAAACAATCCATCCTTTCTACATTTTTTCCAGTCTAAATTATGGTAGCTTTTAATCATTGGACCTATATTCAAACATTTTGAGAGACAAATACAGTCAATATGTGCAGAAGAGTGTGTTTGGTAGTAAAGGTGAAGCAAAGTTCAGATCAGATACACAGTCAGTTTTCTTTGAGCAATTGACAATTTAATCAAAGAATAAAATCTCCAAACAAATATTCCTACTACTATTTCTATTATTACTATTATCACTTCTCCAGCAGCTATTGTGCTAAACATTGTGTTAAGCTGTTTACAAAAATTATCTCATTTTATCCTCACAGCCACCCTGAGAGGTGAATGCCACTGTCAATCTCAAGAAGAAACAGAGCCTGACAAAGGTTAAATAAATTACCCAAGTCATGGAAGCTGGTGACTGAGGCTGGCTCTGAATTCAAGTCTTTCTGCTTCCAGATTCAGTACTCTAATCCACTATAATCTAATCCAGTCACCTGAATGACTATGATTCAGTGAATTATATGATTAGTGCATTACACAGCTCAAAACAAAGAGCCTTCTGGTCTAGGACAGGGGCTGGGGTGGGGGGGGGGTGGGGGGAGGGAAGGTCATTACCTACTGGGGTGATCCCAACTTGGGAGAAGATGGCTTTTGATTTGGGCTCCAAGAGATATTAGCATTCAGTAGCTAAAGGGATGACCCAGGTAATGAGCAAAAGGACTAAGGTATGAGAGCAGTGAGTACATTCCTGGGAACCATATCCTTTTCAGTTGGCAACCTCAGTTTCCTTGTCTGTAAAAAGAGATTAATATAACCTTCCTTACCTAGCTCAGAGAATTATTCTGAGGAAAGCACTTTATAAAAGTTAAAGTGCTATGTCAAATTATTATTTTTATTGTTCTTTTCTTCTCTTTTTTTCAGTTTGCATTAATCTCTTTGAAAAAAAGTTACTACCAATAGTGTGTAGTAACAATGGTCAGAAAATCAAGTTATTATTCTCTTTTGGGAAGATGAGATATTAGTTGAACAATCTCTACTCTAATATGTCAAATGAAGCAAAACCCCCCTTCATATTTACTTGACTCTATATATGACATTTTATATAATTGTCCATATTGCTATCATGCACTATTTATAATATTAAATGGAATTTACCACCAAAATTCTTAGAGTTATGTGGATAGATCTGAAAGCTATTGAAATGTCCAAAGTAATGCAAGAAAACTTTGTAGTTGTATTTTTAAACAAGTACATAATAATCAAAATGAAATCCATTTTAAAATCAGCTTTTCAATCTCATTGTATTAATTAGGAATCTATGCAGAGTATAAGATGCAGTATAAGCTGCATTGGTAGGAGGAATTTCTTAGAATTCTCAAAACTTTATAAGGAGATCCATTTAGAAATATTTCATAAGAAAGACTTTTCTTTTGAACTTTGCAATTTTAAAAATTGGCAAAATATAACCAATAGCAATCATAGCATCATTAACTAACGTAAAGCAAAGAAAAAGAAAATCCTTTTTGTGGAGAGTTTTTAACCATATTTATACCATTTTTTAGTTGTTGTTTTTATTCTTATTCTGGAACTAAAATGCTGAGTCTTGGTCTGTGGCTTGACTCTAGTTTTCATGTAAAAGTTTCCAAGGTTGAATTTTCTGCAAATGACACCTAATGTTACCTGGATCTAATTCATGCTGTTCATTTTACTGGTAACCGAGGGAGAGATTCCGTTGAAGTTATTACCCCTCTGTTACACAATAATTCAGTAAGACTGGAAAATCTGTTATTTAGGAGATAATTTTAGTTTGCCGTTGAGGTTACAAGGCAATAAATGACTCTTTTTTGGATCCTTAGAGTTTACTGAGCACATTTATGGGGCTATTTGTTGCCCTGTGTACTTATGTGTAAGTTAAATTATCACTACTGTATTAAATTTACTTTAAAAATGTTTTTATATCTTTTTTCTTTTGCTAGAACTCTATCTGCATCTTTAGCTCTATTTCTATCTTTTCCTCCTTCTGTTCTTCCTCTATCTCTTTTCCCTCCCTACTTCCTTTCAGCTGCTGTCTCTACAGACATTGGTTAATTCTTTGTGTTTTTTTTTCCTCACAGTAGGAAAGAAAAGAAAAAGATACCACATATTGATAAAACATTTTTGGATATTACTATTTTTGATTTTTATCAATTATATGATTTTTGTTGGTTAAATCAGGGATTTGAAATATTGATTTGGTTCAGTATTATTTCAGAGAAAAATTTGATTGTTAGTTGAAAAGGTTTCCAAATACTAAAGCTTATTTACCTTTTTGTCACTTAATACCATAGTATACTGAGTAATTTTATTTGGAGAAGGATAGAGAGTCAGACCTTAATATTTATTTGAAAAATTTAATAATTTAATATCCAAAAAGGGATTTCAGATATTTTGAGGATAATTAAGAACAAAGAAGATACAATATTATTTAATAATTATGAAATAACAAAAGACATACTTCAAGTCAAATGAAGAAAAATATTATTTTGAGAATGAAATGATTTCATTTTCTTTTTTTGGTTTCATTGCTTTGATTTTTTATCCTTATCAATTTATTTCCCTTTTTGTTATCACTTCTCTATCTCCCACTATTCATATATTTCTTGACGACTTTTTTTTCCTATCTCTGGTGCTTAGTAAATTTAACACTCATCAACTGATTATCATTTGTTTCGTGTTTTACACATACACACACACTCATTGTCATCTGCAAGATAAGATGAGGTGTTTATTCAGAAAATTAATTTTTATTGATATCACTTCCTAAAATAAAATTTTAAAATCATGTACAAAATACTAAACTAAATGCCTCTTCCCTAATCCTTTTTATTTTAAAAAATTAAGATTAATAGATTAAATGTTCCTCAACTTTATTTTTCTGCATTTTGAAATTTCTCTATATCTTCATTATCTTCTCTCCTGTGTGTCAGAACAAAATCTGCTGTTCTTTTATCCCAAGGCTAACTCTCTCTACTTGTGTCCTTGATCCAATATCTTCTAGTCTCTTCAGGGACCTTATTTCATCAGTTATCCATTCCTGACATGTAAGGTCCTTCCTCTCCCTGACTACATTTCATTTGCCTAAAAGAGTCAAGTAAGTCTCTTTTATTTATTTATTTTTATTTTTTTAGGATTTTGCAAGGCAATGGGATTAAGTGGCTTGCCCAAGGCCACACAGCTAGGTAATTATTAAGTGTCTGAGGCTGGATTTGAACTCAGGTACTCCTGATTCCAGGGCTGGTGCTCTATCCACTGTGCCACCTAGCTGTCCCTCTTTTATTTTTAAAACACACACACACACACACACACACACACACACACACACACAGTAAATAAAGTAACTTCTTCGCTACTTTATGCTTCATTGATCTATTACCTCACAGTCATCATTTCCTTTGCTTTCTCACCCCCTCACTCCTCTTCCTTTTGAAGTTTGTCTTTCATTTCTAAAAGTTTACTGAAACTTCTTCCTCTGAGGTTACCAATGAACTTTAATTTCCAGAATGAATAGTATTTCTCAATTTTCATCTTCTTTCAGTTTTTCAGACTTCTCTATGATATTGAAAACGATCAATCACCTTCTTGTTCTATAAACTCTCTCTTCTTTTGGCTCCTATCACATTGTACTTTTCTAGTTCTCCTATGTAGTTCTCTGCTTCATTCATCCATTAGTTCATACATCCCTTCATCAAACATTATTAAACATTTGGCACTGTTCTAGGAAGCAAATTGACACTTCCTACTTAAAAGATCTTATGTTCTTTTAGGGTGAAACAGTATATACACAGATAATTAACATAAAAATAGATTCAAAGTTTCTGGAAGGAGAGTACTTACCATTGGAAAGATCAGGATAAGCTTTCCTGTAGGAGGTGAGCTAAACTTTGAGGGAAGCTATGGATTGTTGGTAGATACAAGGAAGAAAAGCATTTCAGGCTAGGGGGACTTGGGAGTCTGGGTAAAAGCACAGTGGACAAGTTGAATGTGTAATGGAGAATAATATGAAACAATCCAGAAAATGTAGATGGTAATAATGTGTGTGGGCCTTTAGAAGCCAAACAGAGTAATTTGTGTTTTATCTTAGAGGCAAGACTGACACTGGAACTTCTAAATAGGGAAATGACATGGTCAGACCTATGCTTCATGAATATTGATTTGGCAGATATATAAAGTATGGATTGGAAAAAGAAGAGTTTAGATGTTTGATAGAATAATTAAGGGGAGATTACCATAACCTAGTTGAAAAGTGATGGGAACTGGAATTGTAATGGTGGTTGTACTTAATGAATTGATGGGATTGGTTAAGATTTATTGGGAGATTAGAATCTGAATGTGAGGAGTGAGGGAAAGAGTAGAGTAAAATAGGTCTCCAAAGTTATAAATCTAGGTAATTTGAAGAAGAGTGGTTCCCTCAAAAAATAGGGGAATTTCAGAAAAGGGGAGTGTTCTGAAGAAAATATGATTACCTCTGTTTTGTAACTAATCAGTTGGATTCCCCAGCTGATAAATGGTCAAAAGTTATGAACAGGCATTTTCAGAAGAAGAAATCAAAGGCATAAACAGTCACATGAAAAAATGCTCTAAATCACTAGTGATTAGAAAAATATACATTAAACCAATTCTGTGGTTCCACCTCACACCTATCAAATTGGCTAACATGGCAAAAAAAAAAAGAAAATGACAAATTCTGGAGAGGATATGAAAAAATATGAATTGTTAGTGGAATTGTGAACTGGGCCAATCATTCTAGAGAACAATTTAGAACTGTGTCCAAAGATAATAAAACTGTGCATAATCTTTGCCCTAACAGTACTATTATGAGGTCTATATCTCAACGAGATCAAAGAAAAGGGGAAAGGACCTATTTTTACAAAAAAAATTATAGCAGTTTGAGAGACTTTTTTAATTATATTAGTAACCAATAATTAAATTAGGATCCAAGCTTTTCTTCCTCTATTTCTATATTGAGACTGAACTCCCAAGGAATGTCAGCATCTAATTGAGTTTAACCCTAACCCTTGCAAAAGATTCTTTTTGTTCTTGGACCAGAAATAACCAGGAGACTTTATTTTTATTTAGAGTGTAAACAGAATCCATTCTAGGTGTGTTCTTGCCCTGGAGGAAATGAGCCCCAGTCACTGTAACCCTCCATTAGCATTTAGGGTGACCCAGATAATGAAAGAGAAAACCAACCCTAAAGATCTTGATGGAGCTGGATTCTCTGTCTAGACTGCTAGAGTCAAAATTGAGTCAGGTTCTCAATAGGAGGAGCTGAAGATGTCTAACCTAACTTCTTATTAAATGTTCATCAATTAGGGTTGATTTTCAGTTGTCAAAGGAATTCCCTTTCAAGGATTATTTAAAACATTCAGACTTTCCATGTCTTTTGTCTTATTGATTATTAGCTATTTAATTAATAAATTGATTGCCCATAAACTTTGTCTCTCAAGTTTTTTCATTTCTCACAAGCTCTTTTTGTGATTGTAAAGAATTGGAAATTGAAGGGATGTCCATCAATTGGAGAATAGCTGAATGAGTTATAATATATTAATTATGATGGATACTACTGTGCTATAAGAAATGTTTTCAGAAAAACCTGGGAATTTTTATATAAGCTAATGCAAAGTGAAGTGAACAGAATGAGGAGAACATTAAACACAGTAACAGCAATATTATAAAGATGATCAACTGTGCAAGACTTAGATAATCTGATCAAGATATTAATATAAGACAGTTCCAAAGGACTCAAGATAAAAAATTCTATCCACTTCTAGAGAGAAATCTGATGGATTCTGAGTATAGATCAAAGCACATTTTTTCACTTTCTTTATTTTTCTTAGTTATTTTTGTGACATGACATAGAAATATGTTTTGCAAGATTTGACATATATAATTAATAACCTATACAGATTGCCTTCTCAAGGGATGGGGGAGAGACAGGAGGATAAGGAGAATAAAAACTCAGAATTCAAAAAAATTACTATTAAAAATTTTTAAATGAAATTGGAAATATTTAATGAGATAAATAAAAAGAGATTTTTTTTAAAACCTAAAAAAAAGAAATAGTAAACTATTGAACTTTTGGCTAGAAATGTTCAGTAAGCACTTTGTAATATGGGACTGGAATTCAGGAGAAAGACTAGGGCTACATAGATCTCAAAGACATCCGTTTCATAGGAATTGAAGAGATGGAATGGCAGACACACACACACACACACACACACACACACACACACACACAGATAGAGACAGATACAGAGGAGTGTCACAAAAATTAATGGAGGATGAAGGCAGTTATGTATAGAGTAGAAAGAGTATGGACTCTGGAATCAGGAGGACCTGAGTTCAAATTAGATCTTATCCACTTGAAACAGTACATCTGTGACCTTGGGCAAGTCAAATCCCCATTGTCTTGCAAAATAACCAAAAGAAAAATTTATGGAGGAAACTCTCTAGGAAGAATGTAGAGTCAACATTATCAGGTAATGGGCAGAATGGTCAAGAAAGTTAAGGCCTAAAAATGTTTATCAAATTTGACAATTAAAAGGGTCATTGGCTGATGATATTGGAAACCCAATTTCAGGGAAGGGATATTGGAAACAGTTGGCTGATGATATTGGAAACCCAATTTCAGGGAAGGGAGAAGTTGGAGATGAGAAAATGGAGACAACAAATGTAGAATTGTTTTTCTAAGAGTGGCTATGAAAGGGAATAGAGATATAGGATAACAACTTAAGAAATTTAAAACTTGTAAAGCATTTTTTTAGTTTGTTTTTAGAATAGGAAAGAACTTGGATGTTTGTAGTCAATAGAGAAGGACCTGGAGGGTAAGATGTAGTTCATTTTACTGTGCCTTCTTTTCTTTTTTTTCCTCTATATTCTCTCATTTGGTTGTCTTCTGTATTCTCACTGCTTCAACTATCAGTCTATGCAGATGACTCTCTAATCTGTATCTCTTTCCCTGTCTTTTCCAAGCTCCAGACTCACATTTCCATCTGTTTCCTGAATAATATCTCCATCTGTACTTCAAACTTAACATTACTGAAAAAACACTTATTATCTCTCACCCCCAAACTGCTCTTCCTTCTGACTTTCCTGTTTCTTCTGTTACCACTATCTTCCCAGTAACCCATGCTTAAAACCTTATTGTCATCTGTAACTTTCCCCTCCTGCTCTCTCTCTCTCTCTCTCTCTCTCTCTCTCTCTCTCTCTCTCTCTCCATGTCCATTCATTTGCTAAGTCCTTTCGCTTCCTTATCTGAAATATATCATATGACCACCTTATTCTTTTCATTTCTTTCTCCACCATCCTAGTTCACTCTCTCATTATGTCTTATGTGGACTGTTCAGTATCCTCTTAGTGTTTTCCTACATCTAATTTTTATCTCTTGCAAGTTATGTCATACAGTCTTGCAAGTTATGTTATACAGTCCTGCTGGTTTATCCTTTCTAAAACTCAACTCAACTCAGATACACTCCTGTACTTAAATTTTTATCTATCCATCCATCTCTCATCTATCTATAATCTAACATCTGTCTCTCTCTCTCTCTCTCTCTCTCTCTCTCTCTCTCTCTCCCCTATCATCTGTCTTCAGAATCTTTCAGTATCTAATTGTCAGTTGAATAAAGAACAAACCACTTTGCTGTACATTTTGAATCATCTATGACTTTCCCCTAATCTGCTATTCCATCTCACATAAATCCCCTTTACACATTTTATATTTCAGCTAAACTGGAATCAAGTCTACTATTGAGCTCCAATTTAATTCCAATATTTATTCCTTGGACAATTGAAACTCCAATTTAGCTCTGTGACTTTACTCTGTGTTCCATCTTCTTGGAATATTTTTCCTGAAAAATTTGAATCCATATTTAAATATATAACTTAAATGCCATCTCCTCAATGAAATATTAAGCCACATTTTTGGGAAGTCTGGAGGGGGAAGGGGGAAGTGTAGGGGGAAAGGATGAAAGAGGCCTCTTTCCTCTGAACTTCCACATCACTGTATTTTTTCTCCTTTCACATTTTGTAGACATTGTCGTGTGTGTGTGTGTGTGTGTGTGTGTGTGTGTGTGTGTGTGTGTGTGTATGTGTACGTGCCTGCATTTAATTCTCAGTTTTGTTGGCATATAACTATATCTGATCATCCTTTTTACTGATTTGTTTGTTGTTGGGGGGGGGTCATTATTAGAATGTCCATAAAATGACCATTTAAGTCTACACTGTTTTCTTATGCTCTTAACATTTCTCTGTCTCTGATTATATGGTCTATTTTTTGTGCTGATAAATATGTATATTCTATAATATTCCCATTCAGAAGATGCTTAAGTATTTGAGCTCTAAATTCGCTAACAATTTGTGTAGTTCTACATTTTCTTTCATTTATCTTTCTGTTAGATTTTCCAGCTCTGAGATAGGAACAATTTTGGGGCTACTATCTTTTTGCAAATCAACTAACTTTTTCATTATGCTCTGCCATTTGATACATGTGTTTACTATGGATACTGATCTATTTTCAGTGATTGTCTTACAAACTATAGTTTTGGGGTTTTTTTTTTGCAAGGCAAAAGTGACTTGGTTAAGTGACTTGCCCAAGGTCACACAGCTAGAAAATTATTAAGTGTCTGAGGTCACATTTGAACTCAGATCCTCCCTACTCCAAGGCCAGTGCTCTATCCACTGCATGACCTAGCTGCCTCTGAATTATAGTTTTTAAAGAATTCCTATTAATGTTATGAAATTTATTTCTTCCCTGTTTGATAGTATGATTGAAATCTTTGCTTTTTTAATTCATCAGATACATAGTATACATTTTTCCAGTCTCTTATTTTCATTTATATATCGTTTTTTAGGTATGTAACTCATTTACAATACATGCTTTGCTTTTTTTCCTTACCTTTTCTGTCACTTTTGAATTGCTTCATCCATTCAGTTATTTAGTTGTTTCTTTTCTTCTTTTGTCTTTTCTCTGTCCTTACTCAATTAAGAAATTAGTTCAAATGTTCCTTTCCTTCCCTCCAATAGCTCATTTTCATTAATTTTCCTTTACTATACATTTAAAACTTTTTGATTTGATTTATTCTTTTCATTATTCCTCAGTATTCTGAATTTATTATTTTCTTATTCATTCTTGTTCAGTCATATGGGACTTCATGACCCCATTTGGAATTTTCTTGGCAAAAATACTGGAGTGGTTTGCCACTTCCTATTCCAATTCATTTTACAGATGAAGAAAGTGAGGCAAACAGAATTAAGTGACTTGCAGAAGGCCTCACAGCTAATAAGTGTTTGAGGCCAGATATGAACTCAGGAAGTTGAGTCTTCTTGATTACTTACTTATATTCTTAATTGTTGCTTCTTTATTCCTGTCCCTTTTAGAAATCAAAGCTCCTGAAGTATCTGTTTTGAGCTACTTCTAACCAATTCCTTAGCCATTGCCTTTTTCAGATCTTGTCCCAAGTCTCCCCCCTGCTCTTTTCCCCAGCTTTGCCTCTCTATAAGAAATATATCATTTTGCTAGGGAAATTGTGTAGAAACAGCACAGTGTGGTAGAAAGTATCCTATCTTTTAGGGTATGCAATCTAGCCCTATCCCCGCACCCTCACCAAGATTAGTTTCCTTTTCAAAGACTATGCCATCTTATCTTTGACTGCTTCTCCGCATTCTTGGAACTCACATATCTCTTCTCTTGTGGCAAGATATTGCCCAGGAAGGTACAACACTCTCTTAGAGAAGGTAGACTCCCACTGTACAAACTCCTACCAGACTAAATCCATAATAAAGACACCACCTTTCATCTAAGACACATACTTTTTTCCCTATCAGAAAGCTTTTTAACAAAGTTGCTATTATTTTGCTGCTCTTCAGGTTATTTCTGTGATCTAAGAAAGGGATAATCTAGACCAACATAAAGTCCTTGATTTTTCTTTTCTTTTCTTTTTTTTGTGATGCAATTGGGGTTAAGTGACTTAGTCAGGGTCACATAGCCAATAAGTGTCAAATTTCTGAGGTTAGATTGGAATTCAGGTTCTATTGACTCCAAGGTTGGTGCTTTATCCACTGGGTCACCTCACTGCTCCCTTGATATTTCTTAACTCCCAAATGACCTCTCCCTCTGGAATGAGCTCCCTTCTTTTCAATCCCTTCTTCCTTTCACTTCACCAATTCTTTTATAGCCTTTCCTTTCTTCAGAGAAAAGGAATAACCATTTCTGCATTCTTCCCCTGTGAAATTGGTAGGGATAGATCACTATTTTCTATCTGCCTCCTATTTTTCCACTTTCATTTTATTCAACATTCCACTCTGTCATTCCATTTCACAAAGGACACTGAGGAAATTTAGTTTATGTGGCTACAAATTTCCTCCTATTTCCAAACTTCTTAAATTTCACATAAATTTTTCATTTATTTCTCTGCTACTTAGTAATCTATTTCTTCCATCATTCAATTAGATGGTTAGTTTTTTCAATTTCCTTTTCTTCTCTCCTTCAATATATTATTTTATTAATTTTCTTTTGCCATGATATTTTATAAGAAAAATTTCTTTTTTATCAGTATTATTACTTCAAATCTGTTTTGAATTTTATTATTCCTCGTGTTAGTAAAGTTTGTGATGTATCACATTCTGAGCTTCCTTTTCTAGCCAGTTTCTATATTATTGCCTTTTCTAGATATTGTCCCATTCTCTCCCTTTTTCTCCTGCTGTACCTCATTCTTAGAAATACTAAATTGTGAGGGAAGCAATGTTAAATAGAATATTGTTGTCAACTGCCATTATGAATTTTCATATCTCACCTCCCAAAGTCATATGTTGCTCAAGGAAAAAGACAATCGCTTCCTCCACTAGAGGAATAAACTGGAATCAAATCCATTAGTGACTTGGGGGAAGTATTTACACCAAGCATATGGTGTAGAATGGGCAGATGTGAACAATTTGTTTTAACAGGTTACAAAGGCAGTAGAAGTAAGTGCTATGGAGTACTTAGAGCTTTGTTAGCTATCAGAGATGCCAAGGTCATTCACTGCATCCCAAGTCATTACCAGTTATCTTGATGATTGTCTTGCTTCACTTAAATTCAATTTACCCAAAACACTTTGCAATTTTTATCTGTCTCAAAATCCTGGGTGGCAGGCAAGTTATGAAACAGCAGACGAAGATACAATGGCAGCTATAGTCATAATCTAAGCCACAAGCATATAGCATTTTCTTTTCAATGGACTGAAGCAACAGTGGGATTTGGCAGTCCCCTGGATTCTGAGTACCTTTTTCAAGAACCACACTTCTGGCGTGAGGAAGGAACTAGAAAAGGTGCCCTTAAAATTGTATGTTTCTTGCTAACTTAGCCCTGACCTGCTTACTATGACAGGTACCCACCCTGTGGTTGAAACACAAAAAAACATACAGAAACTTTTGCACAGTAGCTGAAAAGTGAGATATGTATATTAAGAGACATCTATACTCCAAATGTTTATGGTGACTATTTGTGCCTAACCTGTGGAAGAATCTTCTAAATTTGTATTGGTGGTCTGATCAACCATGGTTGGACAAACCATACCTTGACCCCAATATAGTAATATAATTTTTATCCTTTTTTAAGCACAAAGAACTACAATCAAAAACTGGAATCACTTTTTAAAAATACAATACAACTTTATTATAGGGAAAAAGTTTTTGGATGTGATTTGGTTCATAGGTCAACTAATTAATATTTACATACTTCATTTATAGTTTGCTTTGGTTCAATTATCTGCTTAACATCTTTAATGTATTATTATCATTAGCATTATTGTTATTGCTTGAAATAAGATAAATACACGATTACAATGAATTTTCACCAAAAGGGTGGCTGATTAGAATAACACATAAAGTGGAGAGACATAAATAGGAAAACAACTGCATTTTGAGTTCTAACCATTTTTGTAATAGATTTGAAATTCATTCTCTAGTGGTATCAAATAGTCTGAGGTATTTTAACCTGGAAAAATCTAGCTTTTGGAATCCTTGGAGAGGCTAATTACATGACTGGATGGGGTCTGAACATATTCCCTCTCTTGATCAGAGCTGTGAATTAATTTGATGCTATACAAATATTATTTATCAAGTGCTATGTACTCAGCACTATGCTAAGTGGATGAGTGCAGGAGATAAGTGTTGGTCTGAAGTTGAGAGTGCTAGCTAAGCTGCAGAGAGAGGTTTTTAGCCTTAAATTTATAACTGCTCTTTGGGCTTGGTCCTTTTCAGGAAGGTGGGACAAGAAGGTATTTGCAAAGTTTTTTCTAGGGGGTGGGTAATGGTGGCAAAATCCAAAGAGTGGAGTGGGGATAGTCTTGGTTTTTAGAAGGAACTTAGCAATGGGAGGTTTCTGCATGGGCAGAGGGGGAGGAGAGCCAAAGTAGGAGTGGCAAAGTCCAGAGAGAAGAGCATAGCTCTAAAAATTTTGCTAGCCTTAACAAAGGGAAAAAATATAGATTTTGCTGTAAATGATGGAGTGGTAAATAGACCTGGAATATAGGAGAGAAAGAAAGAGCTGTAGATATTGGGAGAAAGGTTACACTCACAATGACCACAAGCATATCTACTGGCCCTAATTCTCGTGATTAATTTACATGTTTTATTCTTTTTTTTAATTGTACCTTTCTCTTCACCAATGCACATACAATGCTTTGATTATTTCTCTCCAATTCAAATCTATCTATAGTTGCAAGATATAGAGCTTCCTTTGTAGAGAGTAAATAATGCTAGTACAGAGAGTTAGTCAATCTTTATCTTTTTACTCTAGATGATTCAGAAGCAGCCCCTACTTTTCACCTCCCACCTCACAGCAAGTTTTAAGTTAGTATTTGGTGACAGCGAGGTGATCCAGTGGATAAAATCTTGCATCTGTAGTCAGGGAAGTATAGGATTCAAATCTGATCTTACTAATTATATGAGTCTAGACAAGTCACATAACTTCTGTGTTCCTTATGTTCCTCATCTGTTAAATGGGGAAATAAATAATAGCACATTCCTCCTAGGATTATTGTGAGAATAAAGTGAAATATGTTTAAAATATTTGCATATTTTAAAGCACTCTCTCTCTTTCTCTCTCTCTCTCTCTCTCTCTCTATATATATATATATATATATATATATATATATATGTTAGCTGTTACTTATTGAATTAAATTGAAGTGCAATTCTGACCAAGATAGAAAACAGAATGAACAATTTTGACTGACTGAATAGGTAGGTTTCAGTGTGATGCATCAGAAAGATCACTGTATTTGGAGTCAGATGAATTAGGTTTGGATTCTGACTCTGACTCTTGTGACCAGCATGAGCTCTGGGTCTCAGTTTCCTCATCGGTACAATGAGGACTTTGGACAGATGACTTCTGAGATCTCTTCTAGTTCTTAGTTCATTGTCTATGATGGTGAATAATTTGAATAGGGAAGAAAAATGCTGGTCAGACACTGACCAGCAGATGATGGGAAGTCATAATATTTGCAATTTTTCTGTGGGAAAATAAGAGAGGTGTCGGTAGTTCTTATTTATCTTGTTGCTCTGTAATTTCTTAATGTAATTGAAAACCAAGGCAGCTACATTAGTTCACCAAATGGTCCTTTCTTTTCACTTAGATCCCAAGCTGCCTTCCTAATTAGGGTTTAAAAGTCTATTTTATTGGTTGTTATAGAATTATATGCTAACCTATGAGTTAGGATTGACTCAGGTTAAAGGATGAAAATTTGATACATATATTTAACTAAACTGAGCTCATCATTTTGCAGTGAGTGCAATTCGATCTGAAAATGTATAGTGGTACTTGAAGGATTTAACCTGATTTCATAAACTACTCGATATTATTCACTTAAAATATATACTAGGATTTTAATTGTAAACTCTACTTTGAATTTCTACCCTTTAAAATTTTAGTTGAGTTTATTATTTACTGATTATAAAATGAAAGGGCTTTATCATCTAATCTGTCCAAATAACTACACTTTGTAATTATTTCTACTGTATGTTTAGTTTTCACTTAACTTTCTTTAAGTCCCATCTCAGACACATACTATATGAACATAGGCAAATCATTTAACCTCTAAGAGTCCCAAGTAGCTATCTGTAACTACAAGTTGCTGATGAGTTATTAATCTGCATAGGGGATGAGGCAGGGATTGGAATGAAGTTGTTTCTACCCCTAGGAATACCCTGTACCAATTAAATCACACTGGACAAAAATAAAAATAACTCAAATCTTGGATGAAAGTCCTTGAGAAAGCTATTGTGCAAAGGACCCTTAAGCCCAAGAAATAATTAAAGGTAACAATTGATCTAATGGTATGAAATACCATCATTCTTTGCTATATGACTCAGTTGCGGAATAGAAGCTTGTCAGATATTTGATCTGTCAACTATCAATCCAATTTTTTCCCTAACTGGTGTGTTTATCACTGCAATTTTGATGATTTTCAGGTCATTAAAATCATAGATATTGAAAAGACTATAGGAATCACTTCCTTCCTCCCCTTGGTCTTTGGGTATAACTGCATGTTGATCATTCCAGACAGATGTTCTGGGATCTTTTCCTGAATAAATGATGCACAGCTGTTAGTAGGAAAATATCTCTTGATTCAGACATTAGTCAGGTAGTAAACATAGCCATGTGTTCTCAGTGAAAGCCACACCCACTGTGTGTGTTATTAGAGGAGTCTGCTGCCGACATGCTGGAATAGAGAAAGTTAGAAAGCACAAACGTGAAAGAGAAACAGTTGTAATAGTCCAGGTGGGTGGGTTCTCTTCAGCAGATGTTCTCATACTGATAGGAGCTCTTGGGAGCCCTGATCATCCTGTTCTGCTTGCTTATCTCAGTATAGAGGAGACAGGTTATTCTTGGGTAGAATGCTGAATGTTGTTCACTGTTTGGGTGGGTTGCTTATAGGACCACTTGGACTGAAGAGTTCTATACTGTCAATTTTGATATTTTATTTCCTATTTTCTGGTACAATGAATTAGTGTGTATTTCATAGAAGCTTTCCTTTTGAGCCTAGCTCTGGAAAGTCTGGCCTTGTATGTTTGTTCCTGGAATAACGAGGAATTCCTAGTGTTTCTGTTACTATGTTTAACTTGTTTAAGTTAAGTCTAGGGGAAACATTATGATCCTTAAGGTCATTGGGGTCCAGTCTGCTTTGACTTTAGGAAGTTTATTGTAGATAAACAGTGCTGAGGTCAATTATAATTACTCTGAGCTCCCAGTTAGGAAAATTTTGAATATTTAGGTATGGATTGTCTTCTCTATCTAGTTAACCCTTTACAGATTTGTGACTGAGGTAAAATTTAGTTTCCTGGAAATATTAGGTTAACAAAATAGTGGATTATATTATAATTCTTATTGATAGACTAGAATCAGGAGGGGGAAAAAACTAAGCAAGTCATAAATTCATCACATAAGGTAGAGGAACACTGGGGCTTATAGTTTTACAATTAAATTTTGTTAAATATTTTGAAAATAATTAAAATATAAATTAAAAATTCTCAAATGTCTTATATGAAAATAAAGGAAGGCTAAAATAATCAGAACGGTATCCAGTGTTTATATTTTGAATATTTAAATAGAAAAAAATGCTGCGGTTACTAAATTTAATTTATATATTTAGTGCTATGCCTATCAAGCTAATAAGGTTATAATTTACACTGAGACAAAATAATATCAAATTCATTTTTAAGGTGGGAAAAAAATTTAGAATATCAAGGAAAATAATGGAAAATAAATATGAGAGAAGCTACAATACCCAAACCTTATACTGTATTAAAAAATAGTAATCAT
This sequence comes from Macrotis lagotis, assembly GCF_037893015.1. Classification (NCBI taxonomy): domain Eukaryota; kingdom Metazoa; phylum Chordata; class Mammalia; order Peramelemorphia; family Peramelidae; genus Macrotis; species Macrotis lagotis. Next base: position 188,923,901 of record NC_133664.1, on the reverse strand, counting down.
AAAAATACTATTTCATATTGGTTAAAAATCCTCAGGAAAGGGGTCTGTGGAGTAGACTACATTTAGAGTTAGAGGCTATTAAAAACCTTAAATCAATGTTTGATTAACCATAGAACAAAATTTACTGGAAGAAGGGTTCTTTATTTGATAAGAACTGATGAGAAATTTAGAAAGCAATTTTACAGAAATTGTGTTTTGACCAGCATTTTGTACATGTAGCATACATACCATACACCATATAATCTTCAAATGATATACAATATGAATATAAAGATCATATTATAAACACAAATTAGAGAATGGTAGAAAATAACTTTCCTAAGTATTCCTAGGGGAAAAATTCTTTTATTTTTATTTTTTATTATTTATTTTCACATTACTGCAATAGTATTCTTGCAAAGGTAAATAAACTTCTGCCCCCCCCAGAACAAATAGAGAAATATCCAGAAAAATAAAGTAAGAGAAGGAAAAAAGTGTGCTTCAGTCTGTATTCAGATACCATCAGTTCTGTCTTTGGAATGGATGCAATTCTTTAATCATAAGTCCATCAGAGAAATTGTTTCAATATTTTTTCTCCCTTCCCCATTCCGTTCCATTGCAAAAACTTTTTCTTGCCTCTTTTATATGAAATAATTTAACCCATTCTACTTCTCCTTTCCCTTTCTTCCAGTACATTCCTTTCTCACCCATGAACTCTTTCCTTAAACTATATTATATCTTCATTTTCATCTCTCTCTCCTGTGCCTTGTCCATATATGCTCTTTCCAACTGTCTTAATAAATGCAGAAGGATCATATGAGTTATCAATGTCATCTTCCCATGCAGAAATACAAGCAGTTCAGCATCATTGAATCCCTCATAATTTGCCCTACCCATCCACTCTCTGGTCATTTCAACAGAAAAGTTTGAAAGTCCACTATTTCATTGAATATCCTACTTTTCCTCTGAAAGAGTATATTTAGTTTTGCTGGGTAATTGATTCTCAGTAATCCAAGCTCTTTTGCCTTATGGAATATGCTATTCCAAGCCCTATAAACCCTTAATGTAGTTTCTGCTAAATCCTCTGAAATTCTGGCTATAGCTTCATGATATTTGAATTATTTCTTTATGGCTGCTTGTAATATTTTCTCCTTGACTTGGGAGTTTTGGAATTTAACTCTAATGTTCCTGGGAATTCTTATTTTGGGACCTCTTTTAGGGAGTGATTTGTGGATTTCCAAAATTTATATTTTGCCCTCTTCTTCTAGGATATCAGGATAATTTTCTTGGAGAATTTCTTGGAAAATGAAATCTAGGTTCTTTTCCTGGTCATGACTTTCAGATAACCCAATAATTTTTAAATTGTCTCTCCTGAATCTGTTTTCTAGGTCAGTAGTTTTTTCCCAATGAATATTTCACATTTTCTTCTAATTTTTCATTCTTTTGGTTTTGTTTTATTGCTTCTTGATTTCTCACAAAGTCAACAGCTTTCCTTAGCTCCATTCTACATTTGAAGGAATTATTTTCTTCAGAAAGCTCCTTTTCCATTTGACCAATTCTGCTTTTTAAGGCATTCTTCTTCTCAATGACCTTTTGGACTGCTTTTTTTTCCCATTTGATCTAAATTGGTTTTCAAGTTCTTACTTTCTTCTGTGTTTTTTTTTTTTTTTGGCTATTTCCTTCACCAAGTTGCTGACTTGGTTTTCATGATTTTCTTGCATTATTCTTGTTTCTTTCCCCAAGTTTTCCTCTACTCCTTACTTGATTTTTAAAATCTTTTTTGAGCTCTTCCATAGCCTGAGCCCAATTATTGTTTTTTCTTGGAGATTTTGGATACGGAAGCTTTGCCTTTGTCATTTTCTGAGTGTGTATTTTGATCTTTCATGGAACCAAAGTAATTTTCTATGATTCTTTTCCCTCTTCTGTTGTTTGCTCATTTCTCCAGCCTATGACTTGATTTTAATTCTTTGTTAAGATGGGGCTCTGCTTCCAAGATGGAGAGTGTACTGTCCCAAAGTTTTGAGGGGTTTTGCAGCTGGTTTCTCCCATTGGGACCTTATGAGAGGCTTTGACCACTCTCCTGGCCTGTTCTCTGGTCTGTGGATGACCACAAATACTACCCTTTCCCCTGGAATTGTGAGGAGGGTCTCTATTCCACCATGGCAGTAAAGTTCCCCTTTCTGAGACTGGGGCTGAGAATAGGCAAAGCAACAGAGTCTTGCCTCAGAGATAAATAGCAGAAAGACCTCTTCAGTCTCCCCCAACCCCCTTACCATCCCTGGAAGCAGGGTGACTGAGTGACTCTACAGGTATGCTTCTAGTTTTGGTGCCAGTGCTGCTCCCAGATCTGCACTGGACTCTAGTGCAGCAGAGTTTTTCCTGGATGACTGGAGCTGGTTTGCTTCTTCGTGGCCTGGGATGGCTGTGACCCTTTCCAACTCCAGTATAATGGACCTTTCCTGCAGATTTCCCAAGTTGTCTTGGACTGGAAAATTTTTTCACTTAATCTTTCTTTGGGTTCAAACACTCCAGAATTTGGTTCAAGTCATTATTTAAAAAAAAATTAAAGAGTCATTTGGAATGATTTGGGAGAGAGTTTCTGGGATTTCCTGCCTTCACTCCCATCATCATGGCTCTACTCCCTTGGGAAGAATTCTTAATCAAAGGATAGATATGACTGAAAAAAGACAGTATTTATTAAATAAAATTTAAAAGCTTTTGTAAACATAAAATCACTGAAGACAATATAAGAAGAAAATCCATCAATTGATTTTTGTCCTTTTTTTCCCATAAAATACCCCTGGTAAATGCCTGTTGTCTAAGGTAAATGAAGAATTGAACCAAATATGTAGGACCCAAAGCCACAAGTAATCAAAATATTAACAATTTTCAAAAATAATAGTGGCCACATGAAATCAAGCTCTAAAGCAGTTTTACTCACGATCTTGTCTTAAACCTTGAACCACTCATTTAGCTTCTATCATTCTCAAGTCTCTCAATTCTAAAAATGAGAAAGAAAGAAATAATAATGTGGTATACTATAGGGAGGACTGGTTCTAGATTTGGAGGAGCAGGACTTAAATAAAAGTTTGTAACTTAACACCTTGTGATCTTAGCTAAGTCCTTTAATTTTGTAATTGTTTTCTTACATGGGAAATGAGCATCTTGAACTGAATTAATTTTTTTTGACTATCATAGACCATATCATTGATTGCATGGATATGGAACCCTTTTTAAAATAATGTTTGTAAATGTGCAAAATAAAATACATAGAATTACAAAGAAAAGTAATTATATTGAAATACAAATATCTCAATATTGGGGAGGGGAAGCTGTTTATGGATACTTTGTTAGAAGTATCTGAACTAGATAAACTCTAAATTCTCTTCTAGCTTCAAATGTATTAGCTTTAAGGTTGTAAAATTATGAATTTTGAATGATGTCATCTCTAAGGCTCCTCCTGCTCCATGATTTTAGTCCTTTTTGTGAGGATCAAATGAGATAATTATTATTATTATAGAATTCTTTGTATATTTAACAAATGTGACCCTTCTAATATAAAATATAAATTAGTATGTTTGAATTTTAAAGCCCTTCACATCATAGCCTCTTCCTTTTTTTTCCTAGTCTTCTTACACTTTATTTCTATTCACATACTATATCTGGTAATGTTGACCTTGCAGTCCCTCAAATCTCCTGACTCTTTCTAACTGACTGTCCTTACTGCCTGGCATATTCTCTGTCCACATCCTGGTCTCCTGGCTTCCTTCAAGATCCAACTTGAATGCTAGATATTCAAGGCAAGGAACCTTTCTTAATTCATCTCACTGCTAATATCGTCTCCTTAAGACTAGTTCCAATTGCTTCCCTCCCACTGTCCCTCCCTCCCTCTCTTCCTTCCTTCCTTCCTTCCTTCCTTCCTTCCTTCCTTCCTTCCTTCCTTCCTTCCTTCCTTCCTTCCTTCTTTCCTCTCATCCTCTTATCCTCTCATTCATCCATCCATCATCCATCTATCTATCTATCTATCTGTCTATCTATCTATCTATCTATCTATCTATCTATCTATCTATCTACCTACCTACCTATCTATCATCTACAAAGGTATTTGCTTGTTGCTTTCTGCATTACAATACTAGCTCTTTGAGGTCTGTCTTTACCTTTTTCTCTTCAGTCAGGTGGTATCATATTCATAAGCCCTTAACAAGCACTTGAAGACTGATTGAATGACTGAAAGAAGAGAGTCTAACTACTCAGATACATATTTCTGTCACAGGGTTAACATTGAATAGGTTTATAATACCTGCCCTCTTTTGCTTGGTCTATCCTTAGAGGTGTTATTTCCAAAACCACTGGAAATGTAGCCTTAACTTGAGGCTAAATGGAGTTTCCTTCTCTTGCTCAAACAAATACACTGGCAACATTGGATACTGGGGAAAGGGCCTTTCCTTTGAAGGGTGCTGGCTTTTCCAGGATTTGAGCATTGCAGTCAATCACAGTGAAGTCATTAGAAAATAGACACCATCAGCTTTCTCTGGCTAAGTGATGAGGCACTTTTGGTAACAGCATTCTCATTTCCAGACAGTGTCTATTTTATCATTTGCAATTTTAGGGTATTTTTGACATCCTCATTTCTTTATGTAAGATCACAGTGACTTTATGTCAGTAAATTTGTCTGTGTGAAATGGTCTACTGTGACAAGAAAAGCACTAAATGGATGTGATTCAATTTTAAATATAATTAATAAATTACTGGGAAATGTTTCCATTATGAATACACTTATGTTTTGTCAAATACTCTATTTAATCCAAGTGCTCACAAAAATAGCTAGTGTCAAGTCAATTTTTATAAAGGGAGAGAATCAGCATCAAAATTATTATAAAGTTGGCATATTGACAAGCATTTATTTTAAATAACATTGCCTTCTAGCTAAATTAGGAATATCAAACACACACAGTCAGCCTGTTTTAATTACCTGTTCTACTTTATTATTAGAGTAAAGCTGCTCCTATGGAGGATCTGTTGCTTGTCTTGATTTACTACTTAGTCTGTATGCATCTCTACATTCTGAGAAAAAAGATAAACATTTTCAAATGAAATGAAATTGAAATTGAAATTAAATTCTTTGAGGATTATATTCAGTTTAAAAAAGAGATAAAATATATAGGGTTGATTTTGTTCTGATTTGGCATTGAAGAAATGATGCCAACATATTTGTTTGTCATATTGAAGATGAATAACTGTAGTGAAAGTAATGTCTCTTTGGACAATGAATACAAATGTTATGGAGATGCTGACTCATGGTTTTCTGGTTCACTGCTTGGTGACAAGCTGGGGGATTTTCACTGTTCAGCTCTGCCACCTTCTAACCTCCAAGTGGTAATAGGAGTGGAAGTGACAAAGCTTATGGTCAATGAGTGAGAAGTGTGAGGGGATTTGAGAAAGAGGTATTGGATGTAATACAAAATGGGATTGAGAAGAAGAGGGAATAAGTCAAAGATATGAAGAATTGATTAGTTTCTAGTATTAACTATTTAAAAAAAACTCAAATTATCTAAGATATGTTGTTATATTTTACTAGTGTTTTAAAATTCAGATTTATAAATGTTATTGTTTTTATTTTAAATTTTATTTATATATCATTTAAAAAATTTTATCTTTGGTGCTTATTTGGAAATTAGAAATATAATCGGCTCTCTTTTAAAGTTTGCATGCTCAAGTCATCAGTCCTCCATTTTTCTCTTTTGTTAAGGTGTTTAGAAATATACATTTTTCCTTAAGAATTGCTCTAGTTGTATCCCATGAATTGCAGTTGGTTATCCCACTGGTTTTCTCTTTTATATCCCTGCTCTGTTAACATATTTATTTTTAATGTATTTTAAGTTTGTATGCTCCTTGAGGGCATGCATGGCTTTATTTTTGTATTTATATTTTGTTGTGGCTAGCCTATATTATATTCTTAGTAAATGCTTGCTGAAGTGAATGGATATCAATGTTTGTACATGTTCTTCTTTATTAGTGTAGTCCATAACTGAACAAACGTCTGTGAAAGGATTCAACAGTTTGTACTTTGCTTTTTAAGATTTAAGAGATTTGGGGGCAGCTAGGTGGCACAGTGGATAAAGCACCGGCCCTGGAGTCAGGAGTACCTTCAAATCTGGTCTCAGACACTTAATAATTACCTAGCTGTGTGGCCTTGGGCAAGCCACTTAACCCCGTTTGCCTTGCAAAAACCTAAAAAAAAAAGATTTAAGAGAGTTGACATCAAGAGGGTCAGAAAATCAAAAATGCACTTTAGTCTGAACTCTGTTATGCATAGTTTCTACTTCCTCAATTTTATAGCTTTAATTCATCAATTTTCTTGATTTTATTTTTAAAAATTATTTTATTTATTTTTTCAACCACTTTCAGCTGTAGTTTTAAAAGATCATTTATTGCAAGATTTTGAGTTTTACATTTTTCTCCCTCCCTCCTTTCCTACCCCCTCCTGACAGAAAGCAATCTGATATAAGCTATACATGAATAAACATGCTAAACACAGATTCATATTAATAGTTCTGTGAAAAAAGAATAATAAAAAAATACCTAAGACAACTTTCATTTTTATTTTTTTTTAGTTTTTTGTAAGGCAAACGGGGTTAAGTGGCTTGCCCAAGGCCACACAGCTAGATAATTATTAAGTGTCTGAGACCAGATTTGAACCCAGGTACTCCTGACTCCAGAGCCGGTGCTTTATCCACTACGCCACCTAGCCGCCCTTGAGACAACTTTTAAAAGCTGAAGATAGTAACCTTTGGCCTGCATTTAAATTCCACAGTTCCTTTTCTGAATATGGATGATATTTTCCATCACAAGTCTTAGAGTCGTCTGTGTTTATTGTGCTATGATGAACAAATCCATTATAGCTGATCATCACCCGATGTTGCTGCTAGTTTGTATGAAGTTCTTTTGGTTCTGCTCACTTCACTCATTATTAGTTCATGCAAGTTTTTCCAGGCTATTCTGAAATCCCATCCCTCATGATTTCTTATAGTGTTCCATTACATTCATAAACTACAATTTGTTTAGTCATCCCCTTCAATTTTCAATTATTTGCCACTACAGAAAGAACTGCTATAGATATTTTTCTGCATGTGGGTTTTTTGTCTTTTTTGTGATCTGGTGTTATTGTATTTGTAACCAAGTTGTGTTATTGCTGCATCAAAAGGTATGCACAGTTTAATTGCCCTTTGAGTATAATTCCAAATTACTCTCCAGAAAGGTTGAATCAGTTCACAACTCCATCAACAATGCATTAGAGTACCAGTTTTCTCACATATCCTCCAATAATTTTTCTTTTTAGTCAACATTGATCAATGTGATAGATATAATGTGGACTTCAGAATTGTTTTAATTTGCATTTCTCTAGTCAATAATGTTTTAGAACATTTTTATATGACTTTAGATAGCCTTAATTTCTTCATCTGAGAATTGCCTTTTCATATTCTTTGATCATTTATAAATTGCTCACCCATCAAGGTTAATCACTCTTCTTTTTTTTAAGGTTTTGTTTTTTGCAAGACAAATGGGGTTCAGTGGCTTGCCCAAGGTCACACAGCTAGGTAATTATTAAGTGTCTGAGGCTGAATTTGAACCCAGGTACTCCTGACTCCAGGGCCAGTGCTTTATCCACTGCATCACCTAGCCACCCAGGTTAATCACTCTTCTAATACCTATCAATTTTTTTTTAATTTATTTTTTATTCTCATTTCGTACAAATGTTATTTTTTTACATTAATAAAATATATTTGTTTACAAGTAAACAAAATACCCCTCCCCCATGAATATAGATAGACTTGCTTGGGAGAACAAGTAAAGGGGAGAGGAAAAAAAATTAAAATAAAAAAAATAATAGTAATAATTGTAGGTATGGCCAGGTGGCACAATGGACGAAGCACCAGCCCTGGAGCCACGAGCACCCGAGTCCATATACAGCCTCGTAAACCCAATAATCACCCAGCCATGTGACATGCAAGCCACCTGATCCCCACTGCCCTGCAAAAACGAAGAAAGAAAAAAAAAGACCCAAAATAAAATAAAATAGTAATAATAGTAGGGGTGGCTGGGTGGCAGACAGAGCATTGGCCCTTGAGCCAGGAGCACCTGCGTCCGAATCCGGCCCCAGATACCCAAAGATCATTCTGTTATGTGGCCCCAGGCAGGCCACCCAGCCCCACTTGCCCTGCACCCTCCCCCAAATAATAATAACAAAAAATGTGTTTCAGTCTTTGTTCCAACACCATCAACTCTGTCGTGAGTGGATCACATTCTTTATGATAAGTCCATCACAAAAGTTACTTCCATATTTTTCCAATGTTGCCATTGCTGATCGCAACTCCCTCCTTTCTTATTTCTCCACTACTGTGTACTATATTTTCTCTCTCCTTTCACTCTGACTCTGCTATAGGGTCGCTGAGTGGCACAGCAGACAGATCCCTGGTCCTGGGGCCAAGAAGCCCTGAGCCCCCATACCACCCCTTAGGCCCAGAATCCACCTGGCCCTATGGTCCTGGGCAGGCCATCCAATCCCAGCCCCTTGCAAGAAGTAAAAAAGAAAATGAGTTATATCTGAACACTGTCCCCCCATGGTCCATCCTCTCCTGCTTTATTCACATCCCCACCCCTTCCCCCTGCTCCCCCCTCCTTACTCCAGATGCCTATACCCCATTGAGTATATTTGCTGTTTCCTCTCCTAGCCATCTCTGATGAGAGCAAAGGTTCCCTCATTCCCCCTTGCCTCCCCCCTTCCATATCATTGCAATAGCTCATTGTAAAAAAAAATCTTATTATGTGAAATATCTTGGACTATTCCCCCTCTCCTTTTTCTTTCTCCCTTTCCATTTCCCTTTTTTCCTATTGGCTCCATTTTTACACCATATTTTATCTTCGAATTCAGCTTTCTCCTGTGCTTCAACTATAAAAGCTCCCTCTACCTGCTCTGTTAACTGTGAAGGTTCATATGAGTATTATCAGTGTCATTTTTCTATACAGGAATACATGCAGTTCATCCTCATTAAGTCCCTCATATTTCTCCCCTCTCCTCCAATCTCCATGCTTCACCTGAGTCCTGTATCTGAAGATCAAACCTTCTGTTCAGCTCTGGCCATTCCAAAAGGAACCTTTCAAATTCCCCTGGTTCATTGAAAGTCCATCTTTTTCCCTGGAAGAGGACATTCAGCCTTGCTGGGTAGTTCATTCTTGGCTGCATTCTAAGCTCTTTTGCCTTCTGGTATATAGTATTCCAAGCCCTACGAGCTTCCGATGTAGCTGCTGCTAAGTCCTGTGTGATCCTGACTGCAGCTCCACGATATTTGAACTGTGTCCTTCTGGCTGCTTGTAATATTTTCTCTTTGACTTGGGAGTTCTGGAACTTGGCTATAATATTCCTAGGGGTTGGTTTTTTGGCATCTCTTTCTCGGGGGGATCTGTGGATTCTCTCCATTTCTATTTTGCCCTCTGCTTCTAGAATATCAGGGCAATTTTCCTGTAGTAATTCTTTGAAAATGATGTCAAGGCTCTTTTCCTAATCATGACTTTCAGGTATTCCAATAATTTTCAAATTATCTTTCCTAAGTCTGTTTTCCATATCAGTTGTTTTTTCAATGAGATATTTCACATTTTCTTCTAATTTTTCATTTTTTTGGTTTTGAAGTATTGATTCCTGATTTCTGGTAAATTCATCAATCTCCCTGAATTCTATTCTTTGTCTGAAGGATTTGCTCTCCTCAGAGAGTTTTCTTATCTCTTTTTCCATCTGGCCAATTTTGCTTTTTAAAGCATTCTTCTCCTCAATAACTTTTTGAACTGTTTTATCCATTTGACCTAAGCTGTTTTTTAGCATGCTATTTTCTTCAGCATTTTTTTTGATTTCCTTGACTAAGCTGCTGACTTCATTTTCATGTTTTTCCTGCATCTCTCTTCTTTCTTTTCCCAGTTTTTCTTCCAACTCCCTCATTTGATTTTCAAAGTCTTTTTTGAGCTCTGTCATAGCCTGAGCCCAATTTCTGTTTTTCTTGGAGTCTTTAGATGCAGGAGCTTGTGCTTCCTCATCTTCAGACTGAGTATTTTGATTCTTCTTGGGCTCATTTGCAAAATATTTCTCAATGGTCTTCCTCTTATTTCTTTGCTTGTTCATTTTCCCAGCCTGGGCCTGGTTTGGGGTGCTTCCTGAACTTTTGGGACACTCCCACAAGGGTCTCAGTGTGGGAGGTTGTGTCTTCTCTCCTGGTTTGTGAATGAACATAAGCTCCCCCCTCTGCCACGGGGCCGAGGTGGGGGGGGGCTCTGTTGTTCTATGGGGGGGCCTAGACTGGGATCAGGATCTGAATGTGGTCAGAGCCCCAGAGTCCTGTTCCAGGGGCAGAGGACAGAGCTCAGCAGTCTCTCTCTCTCTCTTCACTCCCCTCCCTCAGCTCAATGGGCTCATGCCCTGGGAGTTCTGCCTGCTTCTGTTTCCTGGATTTGGGCTGCTGAAAGACCAAGCTGCTGGCTGTGTGCCCTGAGGGCTGGGCTCCAGGAGCTGCTCTGGCAGAGGTCCCCTGCTGTTCCCCTATTTTGTGCTGGTGCTCCCCGGGATGCAGCTCAGGAGACTCCCCCGCTGCTGTGAGCCTCA